>NW_020191542.1:0-64649 GCF_002263795.3 Bos taurus
CTAACACTAGCAAGGGGGGCACTCCCCACCCCCTTCTGCTGTCCATGTCAGAAGCTTTCTCTGACCTTTTCCCACTGTCATGAAACTCTGCTACACAAACGCTCTCGAGTGATCAATCCTGGTCTTTGGTCCTGAAGCTAAATCTTCTTCGGAGATCCTGAATCCGACATCGTTCCCAGTAAGCTCGATTGAGTCTATAACAATCTCTTAAAAGCCAAATATAATCTTAAAATAAGCTATGCTGCTGCTAAGTCACTTCAGTCGTGTCCAACTCTGTGTGACCCCATAGACGGCAGCCCACCAGGCTCCCCTGTTCCTGGGATTCTCCAGGCAAGAACACTGGAGTGGGTTGCCATTTGAAAAGTGAAATTGAAGTTGCTCAGTCGTGTCCTACTCTTAGCGACCCCATGGACCGCAGCCTACCAGGCTCCTCTATCCATGGGATTTTCCAGGCAAGAGTACTGGAGGGTTGTCATTGCCTTCTCCAAATTAAGCTATACGCCCTATTAAAATAAAAAAAAATTTAAAATCTTAGTGCCTTTATTTAAAGATTTATGAATCAGGCAGCATCCAACTTAGCAGTTAGAAACTCTGAGGAGTCGCACAAAATAAAAGACTTTTATAGGCATAAGGGTCGGGAACAAGGAAGTTGTACTGGGCAAAGAACCCCAGTGGTTACTGCGAGGTTACTTTCCAATAGAGGCTGGAAAGCTTTCTCAGGCAGATGACTTAACTAGTGATAATCAGAAGATTCCTGGCTGACTGGTTCAAGATTTCATTTCTGGAAGAGCCAAAACTGCATTTAAGTCTATTTGCTAGTATGGCTCCTAACTAAGCAGCTCCTTTGGGGCTGTTGTCTTGTTTTAAACAGTCCCCAGGGGGCAGCAACAAGGCTTCCCACTGCTGGTTCCTTGCTAAGCATTGAACTCAGATGACCATTATGTCTACTCCTGTGGCAGGGATCCCTAGAAGAAATGGAGTGGCCATCATAGTCAACAAAAGAGTCCAAAATGCAGTACTTGGATGCAATCTCAAAATGACAGAATGATCTCTGTTCATTTCCAAGGCAAACCTCTCAATATCACAGTAATCCAGGTCTATGCCCCAACCAGTATTGCTGAAGAAGCTGAAGTTGAATGCTTCTATGAAGACCTATAAAACCTTCTAGAACTAACACCCAAAAAAAGATGTCCTTTTCATTATAGGGGACTGGAATGCAAAAGTAGAAGTCAAGAAACACCTGGAGTAGCAAGCAAATTTGGCCTTGGAATACAGAATGAAGCAGGGCAAAGGCTAATAGAGCTTTGCCAAGAGAATGCACTGGTCATAGCAAACACCCTATTCCAACAACACAAGAGAAGGCTCTACACATGGACATCACCAGATGGTCAACACTGAAATCAGATTGATTATATTCTTTGCAGCCAAAGATGGAGAAGCTCTATTACAGTCAGCAAAAACAAGACCGGGGAGCTGACTGTGGCTCAGATCATGAACTCCTTATTGCCAAATCAGACCTTAAATTGAAGAAAATAGGGAAAATCACTAGACCATTCAGGTATGACCTAAATCAAATCCCTGTGATATACAATGAAATGAAAAATAGATTTAAGGGTACTAATCTGATAGACAGGTGCCTGATTGAACTATGGATGGAGATTTCGTGACATTGTACAGGAGACAGGGATCAAGACTATCCCCATCGAAAAGAAATGCAAAAACAAAATGGCTGTCTGAGGAGGCCTTACAAATAGCTGTGAAAAGAAGAGAAGAGAAAAGCAAAGGAGGAAAGGAAAGATACAAGCATCTGAATGCAAAGTTCCAAAAAATAGCAAGGAGAGATAAGAAAGCCTTCCGTTCACGATCAATGCAAAGAAATATAGGAAAACAACAGAATGGAAAGACTAGAGATCTCTTCAAGAAAATTAGAGATACCAAGGGAACATTTTCATGCAAAGATGGCTCAATTAAAGGACAGAAATGGTATGGACCTAACAGAAGCAGAAGATATTAAGACGGTGGCAAGAATACACAGAAGAATTGCACAAAAAAGATCTTCACGACCCAGATAATCACAATGATGTGATCACTGACCTAGAGCCAGACATCCTGGAATGTGAAGTCAAGTGGGCCTTAGAAAGCATCACTACGAACAAAGCAAGTGGAGGTGATGGAATTCCAGTTGAGCTATTTCAAATCCTGAAAGATGATGCTGTGAAAGTGCTGCACTCAATATGCCAGCAAATTTGGAAAACTCAGCAGTGGCCACAGGACTGGAAAACATCAGTTTTCATTCCAACCCAAAGAAAGGCAATGCCAAAGAATGCTCAAACTACCACACAATTGCACTCATCTCACATGCTAGTAAAGTAATGCTCAAAATTCCCCCAAGCCAAGCTTCAGCAATACGTGAACCATCAACTTCCTGATGTTCAAACTGGTTTTAGAAAAGGCAGAGGAACCAGAGATCAAATTGCAACATCTGCTGGATCATCAAAAAGCAAGAAAGTTCCAGAAAAACATCTATTTCTGCTTTATTGACTATGCCAAAGCCTTTCACTGCATGGATCACAATAAACTGTGGAAAATTCTGAAAGAGATGGGAAAACAGACCACCTGACTGGCCCTTTGAGAAACCTATGTGCAGGTCAGGAAGCAACAGTTCGAACTGGACATGGAACAATGGACTGGTTCCAAGTAGGAAAAGGAGTACGTCAAGGCTGTATATTGTCATCCTGCTTATTCAACTTCTATGCAGAGTACATCATGAGAAACACTGGGCTAGAAGAAGCACAAGCTGGAATCAAGATTGCCGGGAGAAATACCAATACCCTCAGATATGCAGATGACACCAACCCTTATGGCAGAAAGTGAAGAGGAACTAAAAAGCCTCTTGATGAAAGTGAAAGTGGAGAGTGAAAAAGTTGGCTTAAAGCTCACCGTTCAGAAAACGAAGTCATGGCATCCAGCCCCCACTCAATACATAGGTTTCCAGTAATAATTCTTTCCTCAAAAGTTGTTCCTGCCCAGCCTTGTGGAGTCACCTGTGTGTGATCAATGACAGAGAATCAGCGGGCTCACTAGGCACTTGTAATCATTCTTTCTGTCTGAGTAGCTCTCTCTTTTAGATGCCCTGCCCCGCACTTATCACCTTCTGCACCTCCCTGGCTCACCTGTGTTCTCAGATCAGGGCTTTGTTGGGCTGCATCTGTGTTCCCCTCTGTGTACCTGCAGCATGGAAATTGCCTGAAGGCAGACAGCCGGGAGCCATCAGATGGATTTGTGTATGCATCTTCACTCTAGGAATTTAGTCCTGCATGGCCTGCTGTCCAGGATCTGAAAACAGTTGTTTCCAGTATTTTGTTCAGCTTTCTAATTACCAGTGCCAGGTGAGCAAGTTCAGATACTGTTCCACTTAAAGCTGGAAGAGGAGTCACATTTTATTTTTTACAGACACTCTTTGAATCAGTAATTCTAAATCAGGCAACCATATATGTTTGAAAGTAAATTTTGCTTCATTTTCTCTGTTTTGCTCTTGCAAATGTAAAAACAAAACCAAATATCAAGAAACACACTAAAACAGGTTTTGTTTTCTGTTTTTCCTGGTTGAACTTTATGCCAACAAATTCCAGGTAAGGTCTTAGGAAGCTGCAGTAAGTCAAGGCACCAGCAAGATCACAGGATCTGCAAACAACAGGGATCTTAATGGTACCAGAGAGCCTTTTTTTGCCATGCCTTAGGAGGTGGATGCAGTAGTTGAGGGGCTAGAGAGATCCTAGGACCTTAATGACATCAGTGAGCCAACTAAAATACAGGAGGCTGAAGCCAGGTACAGCACGTTTGGCCAATGTGAGCTGAAACATATTTAATTCTGAATTTCCAGAACCATCAGTCAGTCAGTCAGTCAGTTCAGTCGCTCAATCGTGTCCAACTCTTTTCGACCCCATGAATCACAGCACACCAGGCCTCCCTGTCCATCACAAACTCCAAGAGTTCACTCAGACTCACGTCCATCGAGTCAGTGATGCCATCCAGCCATCTCATCCTCTGTCGTGCCCTTCTCCTCCTGCTCCCAATCCCTCCCAGCATCAGAGTCTTTTCCAATGAGTCAACTCTTCGCATGAGGTGGCCAAAGTACTGGAGTTTCAGCTTTAGCATCATTCCTTCCAAAGAAATCCCAGGGCTGATCTCCTTCAAAATGGACTGATTGGATCTCCATGCAGTCCAAGGGACTCTCAAGAGTCTTCCAACACCACAGTTCAAAAGCATCAATTCTTCAGTGCTCAGCCTTCTTCACAGTCCAACTCTCACATCCATACATGACCACAGGAAAAACCATAGCCTTGACTAGACAGACCAGAACCATAACCTCAAACAAAATGTTCACCTTCTTCTGATATTCACATAGAAAGATTGCACAGAATCTTTCACCTAGAAATTCTACTCCCATGGAAGATAGCCACCAGGAAGATTGCTTGGAGAATTTAAGAGATGTGTGGTTTTTAGGTGGAGAAAGAGGCAAGTGTGGTTCAGAAATGGAAAGGGGTCTGTGCAAACCCAGCAGGCTCTCTTTGGTGGAAGGCAGGCCGTGCGCTCACTGCTCCTTCCCCCTTTTGCTGAGGTCACTTTTATCATGTTTTAGGTAGCTCCAATGAAAACTTCAAGTACAGGGGCTTCCCTGGTGGTCCAGTGGTTAAGAATCTACCTTGCAGTGCAGGGGACACCGGTTCAATCTCTGGTCCCCAGATGACCCCACATGGCACAGAGAAATTAAGTCTGTACACCGCAAAGACTGAGCCCAGGCATCCTAGAGCCCAGCGCTCCACAGCAAGAGGAGCCACCAAAGCGGGAAGCCCAGCGACCCAACTAGAGCACAGGCCCTGCTCGCTACAAGTGGAGAGAGCCTGCATGCAGCAAAGAAGACCCAGGGCAGCCAAAAGGAAATAAAATTATATTTAAACAAAAACCCCTTCAAGTACAGTGACTCTCAATGGCTCCAGTAACTCCTGCTCGATGTTCTCAGCACACCAGCGTGTGGGGTCTACAGGACCCCCCTCCCCCGTGAAGGCCCAGCGTCTCCATCGACCACGTGTCTCCACCACTGTGCTGTGCCGTCTCCCGGCTCACCTCTGCACAGAACTGCTTCTGATGGTGTCACTCTTTAGGCAGGGGAGTCATTCTTGTGAATCATCATCTAATAATTAATGTCATCTCACCTGCAATTTTATTTCTGTATTCCTTAAAAGGAGTTCCTTAAAATCCCAATTGTAGTCCTTAAAAGAGCGTTTTAACACAATCTTGATTTGAACACCTATGTTTTTATTTATCAACTTTCATGTCTCCTTCATTGTGTCCTGTGCTCTGGCTCAGCCTCTCTCTCAGCCTCTGCTCTTGGCCTCTCAGGAAACAGTGTACAGGATGTGTTAGTTGCATCTGCCCTCCCCTCTCACTGGCTCTTTTCCGTCCTCCCTCATCTCCGTGACATGTGTAACTGTGTGCACATCACTATCACCGTGACACCCTCCCTCCCTTGGGAAGCCTGTTATCACCTTCCTGCTCCTTTCTCTGCTGCCCCGTGTGTGTCCCTGCCCGACACTCACAGCAGCCTCACAGCAGGCGCTCTCCCTCACTCTTCTCTCCAGAGTTCCTGCTGGAATTTCTGGACACCACCTCCCAAGTATTAACCTCTGACTCGGACTTCTCCTTCCCTGGTGGGCCCTGTAGCATCTTCCCCTGAGTGAAGACCACAGATAAAACCTAAATTCTCCTTCTTCCCCAGCTACCTTATACTCCCCTGTGGATGTCTCCTTCTTATCCAGGCTCAGTGATTCAATATTATCCACGAACCATTTTTCTATGCTCAACAATCTATCTGGCCGTATTGATACCATCTCTAGGGGAGTGGGTGGAGCAATGATGGGCAATGTTGAGATGGCAGGTAGAGACCAGGCCAGGCAATGAGGGCGTGAGAATGAAGGACAGTGCTAAGAATAGGAGCAGATTATAGAGAAGTCACAAGGGCAGAAGAGGTTGGAGAATGCTTTTAAAAACAGATCAGGGAGAAATCTGGGAGAGGAGAGGTTGAGTCTTAAGGAAAGAGAAATGATCATTGCATAGCTCCTCGGGGGCGGGGAATCCAGCAACGTGCTAGTTTACCAGCAACATCCTATCAGATGCTATATTTCAGTTGGAAATACTTCAGGCTACAAATCCGTTACACTTGTAGAAATTCCTAATGCATTAGAAATTGATACATTTTCCTGCAATGGAATAAATTAGGCTAAGAGTATGCATTACATTGTTTATTGTGATGTCAAGATGTCATTTTATATTAGTGTTTATTCCAAAGTGGACCAGTAAAGCGTATTATAGTACATCATCTATTCAGTGGACTGATTTGTGGAAAATAGTGTCCCAAGAGAGAATATTCCCCAAGATAGTGTCAGCTGAATATAAGCAAGATACCATAAAACATTGTGCACAGTATGTGACCATTTATGGTTTTAAATGTGGTTGTGCTCAGTCACTCAGTCATGTCCCACAGTTTTGACACTATGGACTGTAGCCCACCGGGCTCCTCTGCCCATGGCGATGCTCCAGGCAGGGATACTAGAGTGGGTTGCCATTTCCTGCTCCAGAGGATCTTCCGGACCCAGGGATTGAATCTGAGTCCCTTATGTCTCCTGCACAGGGAGGTGGGTTCTTTACCATTAGCACCACATGTGGAGTGAAGAAGAAATAGATAGTCATAGTTGCTTGTGTATCCATAAAATGACATTCTGGGCCGTCTCTCCTGATCCAGGGGCTAAGACTCTGCACTCTCATTGTAGGGGCCTGAGTTCAATCCCTTGTCAGGAAAGTAGAACCCACATGCCACAGCTAAGAGTTCCCATGGAGAAGGTCCCGCAGGCACAGCCAAATAAATACTTAGAAAAACAAAGCAAACAAAAAAAAAACGTCTGGAAGCTATTCCTGAGAAACAAAACATGTGGCTGACTGTGAAAGCAGCAGGGCCTTGACAAAAAGAAAGGGGGTAGGAAGAACGATGTAATATAAAGTATTTTATATTTCTAGGTTCTTGAACCTTGTACATGTATTACAAGTTTCTCAGAAATGCCAAGACATTACAAAAAAATTTTAAACCTCTAAAGAATAAAACTCACAGCGTTATTTCTACAAACTGAATGAAAGTCAAGTTTGTTTTATCAGAAAGATTATCTGGCTTCTCTAACATATCTTCTCAGGCTTTTCCCACGCTACCCAGAGAGTGGTCCATACGGCACTGTCTGGAATCTTGTCATAACGTGAAGTGAATCTTTTACACTATCCTGGGTCCTTGCTGTCCGGCAAATGAAGGACGACACCATCACGTTCCTTGCAGCAGGGGCCCACTTAGGTATCACCGACTTTTACTTCCCAACGGAGCAGTACATCTACAGAAGGAAAAGTGATGGCGTCTACACTAGGAATCCAAAGAGAACCTGGGAGAGGCTTCTGTAGGCAGCTCATGCCATCGTTGCCACTGAAAACCCAGCTGCTGTCACTGCTGCATCCTCCAGGAACCTTTGCCAGCGAGCTGAGCTGCAGTTTGCTGCCACCACTTCTCTGGTCGGGTACTTTGCTCCTGGAGCCTCCACTAACCAGACCCAGGCAGCTTCCAGGAGCCAAGACTCCTCGTGGTTACGAGACCAGGGCTGACCGCCAGCCTCTCCCAGAGGCATGTATGTGAACTTCTTACCATCGGTCTGTGTGACACGGACTCTCCTCTGCACTCTGGAGATGACATCAAGTCTGTGGGTCTGACTTGGCGGATGCTCACCCTGGAAGTTCTGCCTGTGCGCGGCACCGTTTCCTGTGAACACTCTTGGGAGGTCGTGCCTGATCTCTACATCTGCAGATTCTGAAAAGATTAAAAGGGAAGAGCAAGCGGCAGCTGAGCAAGCTCTGACCAAGGAGGACTTCACCGTGAATGGGTCACTTCAGCAGCTGAGTGCAACGCTACTGGATCTGAGGTGCTGGCCTAGTCCACAGGTGGGCAGGCGAGCTCGCTGCCTACTCCGAAGTTTCCCCTGAAGGCTGGCCTGCAGCTTTCCTAGATCTCCTTGGGGCCTTCTCACAAGGCCCGGCAGCAGGCAGGAAGCAGCGGCGCCATTGGGCAGGTCTACTCCTGTAACTCCTCTGGCAGCCCTGCGGCTGGGACAGCGCTGAGCGTCCACGGTCCCTCTCATGGGACCAGAGGTCGGAATGTGATGGGACCGGAGGTCCGAATGCGGAAGAGGGAAGGGCTGGCTTTGCTTTCTTTCACTCCCGGGCCAGGAACTCTTAACCTGAGGGATTTGGAGAGCCCAGGGAGCCTGTGGCCTCCCAGAAGTGATGCATAAAATGCGTCTGTGCCCAAGCTTTTGTTCAGATAAGAGTAAATGGCCTGGATTCACCCCTTTAGAATATTTTATCTTTGTTCCTAGTCTGTACAGACCCTGTGCTTTGAAGCGCAACACCACTGCAGTGATTTCATCACACTTCCACTGCTGCCGGTCCCTAGTAAACCCAGCTTTCAGAATCAAGAGAAGCTGGTGGCTGACAAGGCTTAAAAGCATCCTTTGGAGTACCTAGAATCAAGAGCAGCTGACTGTACTCTACTGGAACATTTTAACGTCTAGTAGTTTGTTTTTCGCTTGTGAACAGCTAGGTCAAATTGTTTCCAAACAAGAAAACCGAACTAAAGTCTATGTGTCTGACCAGGGTTACAGGACACAAACTACCTTAGGGCGGGTCCCGGGTCGGCCTGAGATTCTGTCATTACCAGGAATCAAAGTAGCAGAGAGCATTTGTGACACAAACGCTAAAGCGTTTTATTACTGGATAATTTGGGTTGGGATGGTTCCCTAGAGAAGAAAATGGCAACTCACTCCAGTGTTCTTGCCTGAAGAATTCCATGGGCAGAGGAGCCTGGCGGGCTACAGTCTAAGGGATCCCAAAGAGTTGGACACCACTGAGTGACTTTCATTTTCTGTTTTCAGTTTGGATCTACAGAGAGGTAAATTCTTTTCTGTGGATATTTGTAAATGCTTCTTACAGATCCAGTTATATGGCTTTGTGTTCTTCTGGAATTGCTCTCATGACATTGATCTGGACTTCATACACTTATGTACCAAATTACTCTGTTTTCTGTGCAATGGTGGTAAAACAGTTAAAAAGCAAGTAAACAAGCCAAAGCCCGTGAACTGTTTCAAACAGGCTGAAAGCGCCACCTACTGTCCAATCTGCAGAGGTGCCCGAGGAATGTAGTCTGAGCCTTATGGACTGAGAGCCACAGGAACTAGGATATTAAGCTAAGTTAGACTCACACCTAACTATACTTTCTACTTATATGCTATTTATAACGAGTATGTAGTTATATTTATGCTCTCTCCTGAGCATTCTCAATCTTTGGTTACAGAAAGTAAGATATTGAAAATCACGGAGCTGTGGCAGATGTAAGAAACAGTATCAGGCTTTCATATGCTTTCCACGGGTCCCGATTATCCCACACCAAAATGCCTTGAGAGTTCTGGAGCAAAACTGCTCTTTGCCACTTTTATTCCTAGGAACGACTGAGGCCCAGAGCTCCCTGAGTGGCCCCTCCTGAGGGGACTTGACTGTATTTATTTTACATGTTTAAGAGATGACAGCAAAAGAGAAAGCTCTAAAATGGCAAAAGCTTTCGGGTACACCAAAAGGGTGGTTTTTAATGTTGGTTTGAGTGTTTTGTTTTTAGTGGAACAATCCATTATAGAACGGGCCAAAATAAGTTTAGAGAATAACATTTTCTACCTCTGAGAGCTACTAAATAAAAATTGTCTTTACTATGGGCCTGGCATCAATTCAGTCTTGCCTTGGACAGGTGACTGACTTCCAGGCTGCCTTAAACCCAGCCAGTGTTCAGGGAATGGCCCAGTGACTGGAGGGCACAGCAGCGTGCAGCCAGCGTTTCACGGTTTGTGTTGCTCGTGTGCTCTTTCTGTCTCTAGCCCTTCAGCAGGTATTCACTCTCTATGCAGCTTATCATTTGTTTGACTCTGAAATACATTGGTTCAGTTTTTATGATAAGCTGGTTCTGTACAATCATATGTAGTGTTTATTTAAATGCAAACAATATACACTCTCGTTCAAGTTCCTCCTGAGTTAAAAGTACACCCAAAAAGAAACTGGATAATTTAGAGTAAAAGTAAAATTTCTCTTTCATCCTTATCAAAGTATCTGTGGTTCACTTGTATATATTCCTCCAGCTGTTTGAAAAACATTTTCAAATATATACTTATTTACACACAGATAATATAGGTTCATTTTTAGTTCAGTCAGACAAATAATGTGTGTTGTTTTACAACTTGGTTTTGTCATGTAACAGTATGACTTTGAGGTGTCACCATTTCCTGTTTGGGGGGTTTCCAGTGGTTTTCAATAGGAATATAAAAATCTTTCTTTAAAACAACACGATTCTGCTATAAGCAAACTAGGTTCATCTAGCATCCACATTCGGGGAAATTCAGAAATGTCTTCAGTTGCCCTGCGCATCCCGCCATCAGGAATGGAGGAAACTGGGAGCAAGGAAAGTCTCAGTAATGAACACCAGGCACCCCGTTAACCCAGCTGTAACGGAGGAGGGCGGGGCGAGGACAGCTCATGGGCTGCAGGGAAGGTCTTGGGATGCCTGTGTCTCCAGCCTGGCCGGTAGCAGCCCAGAGAATCCAGGAAAGAGAGACGGTAGGAGAACAGTGGAGGGCAGGAAACGGGCCTCCTGGCGGCAAAGCACAAAGGGCGCAGAGCCTGGGGAGGACGAGCGGGTCCACGGGAGGAGCCGGTGGAGAGACACCCGGAGGAGGCGTCCTCCCACTCACCCCGCCCCAGAAGGTGCCCATGGGCCGGGTGCGGGGGGTCGCATCCGCTCCCCTCACTAAGACTGTGCTTCAGGCTGGTCTCGGGAACACACTTCTTGTTTCACTTGACTGATTCAATTATGCCTCCCTGTAATTTCAGGTTGGGTCTTCTCTGCCTGCCTTCCCCTCACTTTTCACTCTGGCCTCAGTCTTCATTTTTTTCTGGCAAACAAAATATGGTCAGTAGGCATATTTTATGACTGCATAAAAGGCAAAGGTCTGCCTCTGAGGAGTAATATATACTCATATCACTATGCTAGTTTATTTATATTTATTAATTTAATTTACTATAACATCAGTCAGTTCAGTTTAGTTGCTCAGTCGTGTCCGACTCTTTGCGACCCCGTAAATCGCAGCACGCCAGGCCTCCCTGTCCATCACAAACTCCCGGAGTTCACTCAGACTCACGTCCATCGAGTCAGTGATGCCATCCAGCCATCTCATCCTCTGTCGTCCCCTTCTCCTCCTGCCCCCAATCCCTCCCAGCATCAGAGTCTTTTCCAATGAGTCAACTCTTCCCATGAGGTGGCCAAAGTACTGGAGTTTCAGCTTTAGCATCATTCCCTCCCAAGAAATCCCAGGGCTGATCTCCTTCAGAATGGACTGGTTGGATCTCCTTGCAGCCCAAGGGACTCTCAAGAGTCTTCTCTAACACCACAGTTCAAAGCATCAGTTCTTCGGTGCTCAGCCTTCTTCACAGTCCAACTCTCACATCCATACATGACCACAGGAAAAACCATAGCCTTGACTAGACGGACCTTTGTTGTCAAAGCAATGTCTCTGCTTTTGAATATGCTATCTGGGTTGGTCATAACTTTCCTTCCAAGGAGTAAGCCTCTTTTAATTTCATGGCTGCAGTCACCATCTGCAGTAATTTTGGAGCCCCAAAAAATAAAGTCTGACACTGTTTCCCCATCTATTTCCCATTAAGTGATGGGACCAGATGCCATGATCTTCGTTTTCTGAATGTTGAGATTTAAGCCAACTTTTTCATTCTCCTCTTTAACCTTCATCAAGAGGCTTTTTAGTTCCTCTTCACTTTCTGCCATAAGGGTGGTGTCATCTGCATATCTAAGGTGACTGATATTTCTCCTGGCAATCTTGATTCCAGCTTGTGCTTCTTCCAGTCCAGCGTTTCTCATGATGTACTCTGCATATAAGTTAAATAAACAGGGTGACAATATACAGCCTTGACTTACTCCTTTTCCTATTTGGAACCAGTCTGTTGTTCCAAGTCCAGTTCTAACTGTTGCTTCCTGACCTGCATACAAATTTCTCAAGAGGCAGATCAGGTGGTCCGGTATTCCCATCTCTTTCAGAATTTTCCACAGTTTATTGTGGTTCACACAGTCAAAGGCTTTGGCATAGTCAATAAAACAGAAATAGATGTTTTTATGGAACTCTCTTGCTTTTTCCATGATCCAGCGGATGTTGTCAATTTGATCTCTGGTTCCTCTGCCTTTTCTAAAACCAGCTTAAACATCAGGAAGTTCACGGTTCACATATTGCTGAAGCCTGGCTTGGAGAATTTTGAGCATGACTTTACTATCATGTGAGATGAGTGCAATTGTGCGGTAGTTTGAGCATTCTTTGGCATTGCCTTTCTTTGGGATCGGAATGAAAACTGACCTTTTCCAGTCCTGTGGCCACTGCTGAGTTTTTCAAATTTACTGGCATATTGAGTGCAGCACTTTCACAGCATCATCATAAATCTATGCATATATAATGTAAATAAATATAAAATGTTATGTACTATTATTATTTTAATATAATATTTATATATCAATGATATATGTTAATATTAATAATATATAGGCTGATTTAGTTAATGACACCCCTGGTGAGAAGACTAATGAAGACTAAAGAAGTCAGAAAAAAACAGAAATTTGAAGATCTTTGCACAAACTCTATGCTCACGATGTAAATGACAAGACGTGCATGAAGGTTCTTGGCCAGGGCTCCTCACAGGCTTCTCCAGGCCCCTGTTACGGTCAGCAGTGAGAGAGGGAGTGAGGGTCCGGGCAAAGCCCCCAGGCCAAGGCGTGGCTGAGCCCCCCTCCAGTCTCCTTCCTTCTGTCACCATGCGTCACCTCCTCACTTACACTAGTGTAAACGAGTGTTATCACTTCTCCCACAGAATGAAGGGTGTGTGTTGCAGGAGAGCTGGAGTGAGCTCACTGGTGACACAAATCTTAAAACTATAGAGAGAGGGAGTTGGAGGGAGGGAGACAGATAAATAGACATATGTGCCCTGGCTTTAGACTGTAGTGTGAAATTTATGATATTAAAACTGGTTAGCCTTTAGCTTGTATTTTTATCAGTGCATGTATTAAACAATTGATCAGTCACCTAAATAGCATAGACTCTAAATCATAAACTAGGATTTTAAAATACTGTAGTTTTCTGTGTTACCAAAATGCACTTTTGAAGCCAACGTTCAAGTCATCCAGTGTGTTCTTTTTGTGTTTGGTCACGTGTTGTTCTCTTTTTTAACTTTTGCTTTGTATTTGGGGTGTAGCCTGTTAACAAACAGTGTTGTGACAGTTTCAAGTGACACCAAGGGAAGCAGTTCACCCAAACACACACAGGCGTCCTTTCTCCCCCACACTCCCCTCCCATCGAGGCTGCTACATAGCATTGACAACCATGTGCCACACAGGGAATCCTTGTTGATTCCTAAGCAAAGCGGACGTTTGTTGCATCATAAGAGACTCTGTCAGAATGTTTCCCAGAGGTTAGCGAGGAGTTTCCTAGAAAACACTCAGCCCACCCCCTGTTACCAGAGGAAGAGTGTTTATATACGGGTGTTAGTTCTGGGAGAACTTGGTGAACTGGACCAGCTCGTACAGAGATGGAAACAGCTTGTCACCATCAACACTGTCACCATTCCCCAGTAGGTTCAGCCTCCCCCGCAGACGCCCCGAGTCCTGACCACTGAGCAGGCCAAGCCCGCTCTCAGCCCCCAGTGCCTCCTTCAGCATGGCCAGGGCCCGCAGGAGACAGAGGGACTGACAGCTCGTCCCCTCCTCCGCCTACTCACGGGCCTGCCTGAGCCAGCTCCCTGGTCTGGTTGACGAAGGAAGAAGGCCAAGCAGCAGCCCCAAAAGAAGTTCACAGGGGACCCTCCATTCCCAGGAGTGCGGGCTCATCGTGCAGGGCCGAGGGGATACCGGGGTGGGAGAAGCCTCAGCGCTGGACACTGTGGGAGCTTGTCTGCTGAACAGACTCAGGGACTGTCAGTTGGTCATGGGATCTGAGGAACAGGAGAGATTTGGATGGACTGGGGCTAGCTGGGAGGGTTTGCCATGGTCTAAAGCACAGGCTGTGTCTCTCTGGGCTGAAAATGTTAACTGCTGAACACTAGCTCCCACCAAAAGAGGGTATTGGTTAGAGGTGTCCTGAGATGTAAGAGCTTCTTAGGGAGACAAGAGGAGATACTAGGAGGATGTGAAATGCCTTGTAGAGCCTGAACCACACACCCAGCCTTCTGACCCCAGTTTTGGGAGGTAGCAGTTTCTTATGCATGTCCCTGGTGGTTCAGATGGTAAAGAATACACCTGTAATGTAGGGGACCTGGGTTCGATCTCTGAGTCGAGAAGATCCCCTGGAGAAGGAAATGACAACCCACTCCAGTATTCTTACCTGGAAAATCCCATGGACAAAGGAGCCTGGTGGGCTGCAGTCCATGGGGTCACAGGGACATGTTTGAGAGACTAACACCCTTTCAGGTGAGGGCAGCTGGTTTGCTTGGGCCTGATCAGGGAGGGGCACAGGTGAGTGCTGCTTCTGATGAGTGAAAGAGGCTTTGGGCCTAGAAAAGGAAACAGCAGTCTCAGAGGCCCTTGCTGAGTCATCTAACTTCGGGGAAAACAAAACCAAACTTTAGGTCCCGCCCTGATGCTCCAGGCTGGTTGCATCTACCTGGGACTTGTCACCCCTTGTCCAGAGGATTGATCACCCCCTGCCCAACTACAAATGCCATCTCAACTAAAGAATCCCGCCTAACTAACGTTTCCCTTATCGCTTCCACAAACCTCCCTTTAAATATGAAGCCTCCCTGTTCCCTCTCAGGCTCAGCCTGCTCCTTAGGCCGACTGCCACCCCTCCTTGCCTGAATAAAGGTCACCTACTTCTGCAGAGGTCGTCTCTCCTTTTCTGCCTCAGCCCAATCTATGCCTTACAACCAGCACTGTCGGAGAGAAGAGGGCAAACAGGTGCCCCCCGGGAGTCAAGACACAGGCTGCTTAGTCAGCAAGCCAGCTGTGAGGGGTGGAGTGGGCACCACGCGGGGCCTCTCCTGCTGTCCCCGGGTACCCTGCAGTTCCAAGCTTTGGCCTGAAAGGGTCATAGAGAAGGACCCTTTGCATTCTACCTATTACGAGTTAACCACTAAAGGAATGTTGCTATAAGCTTGTACATAAAGTCCCATCTCTGGGAGCCCTGCATCCCAGGTAATGAGCACCAAGCTAAAATAATAACTTTGTTGAGGTCAGAGGAAATTTCCTGACCCGGGTCACCTATGAATCACGACAGGGAGGCAGACATTAACACATCCCATCTGGAGCCTGATCAGAATGAGGAAATATTTGACTTTCCTCCCCCACCACCTGTGAGGATTAATATAAAGGAAGCCTGAATTCTAACTCAGGCAAATGGGGCCTGGGACAAGAGTCCCGGGTTTCTGAATAAAGTCATTGTTCCTTGCCCCAAGAACTCATCGCTCAATTTATTGGCCTGTCGTGAGGTGAGCAGGACAAGCTTGGACTCAGTTACAGAAGAGCTGACAGTCTTGCTCTTTGGGGGAAGATTTCCATTTTCATTCATTTAGTCATTCATCGTGTATTTGAGTCCTGCTCAGAGCCAGGCCCTGCCGAACTCACCCTTGGAGACCCAGCTCAGACCTCACCGGGTCCACGACGCCCTTCTTGATCCCATGCTCTGCCCACACCATTTTCTGCCTCAACCAGGACCCCTCAAGTCTTTAAGCACACTGCGATGAGCTCTCCAGCTTGTGAGCCCTGTGAGGACCTTGAACAGATGCAGAACGGGGCTCAGAAAATGTGAAGATGACCAATAATCAAAGCAATAAGCTGGTCAAACACAAACCAAGCTTAGGTCACATTCACCAAAGATCATCTTCTTCTCCCTCCTTCCAGAGCCAGAGTTTCAGGGGGACCTTTACCAGGAGCCCAAGGATCTTCTCTGACAGTAACCTCATCCAAAACATTAATAGTCTGGGTGGATTTTATTTTCAATTTTATTTCTTTTTACACTTGAAGTCACTTCATGACTATTCCACTGAATACTGAGTAACTTAATGATCACATCTGTTGTGTCTGGGCCAAGAAAGCCCAATATGTGGGTAGGATACTGAGGAGGAGAAGGTCAGGGGAAGGTGGGGAGGGTGTGAAATGGCAGAGGCAAGAGGTTCCCACACCCGTCCTCACTGCCCCACCCCGGGGGTAGGATGCTGAGGAGGAGAAGGTCAAAGCAGTGGGGCCAGGGGTGGGGGGGGGGTGGGGGAGGGTTGGGGGTGTGTGGGTGTGTGAAACAGAAGAGGCAGGTGGCCCCCACCCTGTCCGCACTGCCCGGCCCCACCCACTTTGTACTTAACCAACCTGACTGTGATTACCAGGGTCCAGATGTCTCCTTGCTAGATGTTCTGTCCTTTAGAGCCAGCTGTAGAGGTCACAAGACAAACCTAAGTTCTGGGGCCCTGAGTGATCCAGGAGCAGTCACCTGTGCCTTCAGAGGGTCAGTTTCTGACCCACAGTGATGCTCTCCCAGAGTGGGATGTGAGTTGGTGGCCAGCCCTGCTCACTGTGAGATGCTGCAGCTCTTGCCCTGCCCTGAAACCCCTCCCTGCAGCCTGGCTGTGCTCAGGGAACACCTGGACAAAACAGGCATGAGTGAGTAGGAGAGAGTGGGCGCTTCAGGGGCAGAGGAGATACAGAGAAACTGGATTTCACTCTGGCCACTTCAAACTGGTCCCAGCCTAATGCCACTTGTCATACACCCTGAGTGGACAGGATCTCCTGGGAGCTCAGAGGACTCTCCTGAGAGCTGGGATGTGGAGCTCTGGAGGATGGGGATGGGATAGCCCCCCACATGAGGCTGGGGCTCTGGGGCTCTGAAGCTGGCCTGGGGAGTGAGGCTGGGCCTGGCGGGTTTGCACTGTAGACTGTTGGGTGTCTGGCTGAACCTGCTGACATCCGTGGTCACACCTCCCTCAGCCATCTGATCGCTTCTGGTCCCAGCTGTTAAGCAGGGCTGGTCTGGCGGGCACGCGACTGAGACAGGAGCTCAGCGTGGGTGGTTCCTCCGCCCGCCTCCGCTCTCCTCTGTCTTGGTCTCTCTCCTTTGCCACCTCTGCCGCCACCCGCCATGTAGTTCTCTTCTTAGGCCACCGTGGGGAGGCCCGCGTGGAGTCCTGGTCGGGTTGGTGGCACGGAGGGTCCCGAGAAGGGTTGTTGTGGCAGGGCTGGTTGCTCTGTGCTCACTGGTGGCTCAGGGTGGGTGAGGCAAAGAGGTTCCCTGCACAAAGACGGTTCCTAGTGACGTGGGCTGAGCAACAATGGTAATTTTATATTCCGTGAGTTTTTCACAATTAAAAAGAAAAGAACTCATGTGTGTGTGTATTATAATGGCCTAGAAAGGAAAAATCTCAAGTCAAACAGAGGAATTAATCGTGTGCTAAACATAGATGAGTCTCAAAGACATAGCACCATGTGTAAGAAACCAGCCTACGTGGCCACAGCTGTACAAATCCATGTACTTTAGATATGCAGAATAGGCAAATCATTAGGGTCAAAAAGCACACAGACAATTGCCAAAACCTGGGGGAAGATGGAAGGGGAAGTGCCAGTTTAGTGGGCAGTGGCTTTCTCTGTGAGGAGATGAAGTGCTCTGATTTAGATAGTGGTGATAAATGCACAGCTTTGCACACAGATGATGAATTGTTGAGCTGCACATTTTACAGAATAAATTTTATGATACGTGAATTAGATTCCAACTTAAACATTGTGATTGATAGAGGATTTTTTTTTTTTTTTAAGAATTCACACGTCTTATCCTGAGTTTTGTTTGGTTCTCACCCTTCTAACGTCTGTAGGCAAACAAACATCTGGACAGGGATGAGGATTCAGGTTGCCCCCTTCAGGGACTGACTTCTCTGAGCATCCCTTCATCACCAAACGAGGATCCTCAGCCTCTGCAGGAGCTGCTCTCCATGTTCCTACCATCCCCTCTCCTCCTCCCCCTGCTCTGACGGGCTTCCTCCCTCCAGCTCTGCCTCCTGAGTTCAGTCTGGGCTCCTCTCACTGGCGCCCTTGCTGGGCTCCTGACCCCCCTCTGACTGCAGCCTCTCTGCCCTCCTGTTCGCTTTCTCCCTGTGATACCTGATCTGCATTAACTGCAGTTCTGAACATGTGCGTTCTCTACTCACAGCATCTGAGTGGCTCCCACTTCCCAGGAAGGATAGTGGCATCCCAGGCCAGGCTCTGAATGCCTTTGACTCTCTCTCCCCTGCCCTCTCCTCTGCCAGCCCTCACCCTCTGCGTCCACCCCGCTGTCCACACCGCCTTTGACATCATCCAGGAGTTGAGATGGACACTCTGTCTTCACAGCTGCCTTTCTGGGGGAACTTGCTCTCTGTTGCACCTACCACTGGCCCTGGCTGTGGATTCCTGGCTGCTGAGCTGTATTCCTCCGAGGCCTTGGCTTAAAACCACCTGCTCTGCTGATTTTCCTGACTCCCTCGGGCTGTGTCGTAACTCCTTGTCTTTCTTCTGGTCCTGTGTGCCTTTTGTCAGTGAGCACGAGCCACATGGTGGGGCACTTATGTCTTGTCTGACACCCCTCTTAGGCCCAGGGCTTCCTGAGGACAGGAATCCAGGCCCCACGTCTCTCCACAACTCTCTCAGGTCTGGAGGTGCTCACTGCTCACCTGCACGGTGACTGAAGACTGTGGCTCCCCTGTCAGGCTTGCTGGCTATCAGGGTCTCATCTCAGGCACTGTCCGTGCTGTGGGGGAGCAGCTTTCACTCCAAGAAAGCCCCCCACCCTCTTGTTACACACAGGCTCTGGGAGGCACGGGCATCAGGGATTGTGGCTCCGGGCTCTACAGGAGCAATGGTCGTGGTGCGCGGACTTAGCTGCTCCACGGCGTATGGGATCTTTCTGGATCGAACCTGTGTCTCTTGCGTTGGCAGGCAGATTCTTTACCACTGAGTCAGCAGGGATGCCTGAGATAACACATTTCTGATTTCTGTCAATTTTGCTGATGCCCAAGGACCGTTGAAGAATCAAGAAACACCCAAGAGCAGCTGGGCCACTCGTCTTATACACATGGAGGCCGACACCAGCGGAGTGCGTAGATGGTGTCCCTCGGTGAGTGGCGCATCTCGGGCTGGGGTCCTCACTCCATGCCCAGGGTCTCTCCTGAGCCCACTGCTTCCTCCCCCAGGTCAGAGGAGAGCACCGGGACCCACACCAGGCCTCTCAGGGTCTGTGAGCCCTGGGAAGCGTGTCTGAGGTCTGAAGGTCAGACAGAGCCTTTATCAGAGGGGCTGAGAGGGGCGGGAGCTTGGCAGGCTCCTCTCCTGTGGCCCAGCTGCGTCTTCTGCAGGCCCACTTTCTATTCCTCACGGTGACCAAGAATGTATAGCTTCCCAAGGAGGGCCCTTCCATATTTTAACAAGTGTAGTGAAGGGTCCTTCCTGTCACTGTATATTTTATTTGCCACCAGAGCTTTGAACAAGCAGTGACACACTCCGTCAAGCCTTCATGTAATTGTAGATACTTCCAAGGAGGGTTCAAGATAAAACTTAAAAAAAAAAGCTCCTAGGCAATTGAACCACTTGAGCTGTGACATAAAATCATTTCCTTTAATCTAGTTTATTCATTGTGTATAGCACTCCAAAATAATACTTTAAAAGTCACCATGGTCTTTTGGCCTTTATTTCTGAAGGTCTTTGCTGATGGGCCCCATTTGTCTGAGGAGATCGGTATATGAACATGAAACAGCATCATTTCCAGTCTGATGAAAGTTGCCATTTTCCTCTTCTCTGCAAAGGAAACACCACCTCGGCTCACCCCACAGCTATTTCACTGTCAGGAGTGGAGGCCAAAAAAGCCCCTGTGCTGTACTCATAAGTGTAACTGGATCCCTGAGAAACCAACCAGCTAATCTCCACCCTCAGGAGCTTTAATACCTTGCTACTCAAAGTACAGCCAGGGGTCTGCAGGAACTGGCATTTCCTGGGAGCTTGTGAGAAACATGGAACCCCAGGCCTATCCCATCGCTGCATCCAAGGCCATAAGTATCCTTTACATCACTGAGAGGAGGGAAGACTGCAGACCCTGAGGCAAAGCTCAGTGCTTCATCTTTCTCAGCAATTCTGAGAGCGCATACCGTCCTTCCACCATTTTCTTTTTTTTAATTGATGCATAGTTGACATATCCCTTCATATTCATTTTGGGTGAGCAACATAATGACTCAATATCTGTATGTACTGTGAAATCATCACCATGATGAGTCTGTCGCACGTCCATCATCTCACATTTTTACATCTTGTGTGTGTGTGTGATGAGGATTTTTTAGATCTACTGTTTAAGCAACTTTCAAATATGCAAAATAATTTATAAAATAGTATTATTAGCTGTAGCTGCCATGCTACACATGATGATCCCATGAGTTATTTTCTGTAACTGGAAGTTTGTACCTGTTGACGACCTTCACCTACTTCACACACCCCCATAGCCCACCTTCTGCAAACACCAATCTGTGCCCTGGATTGAGGACCTTGGTGCTTTGCTTTTTATTTTATTTATTTATTTTTTTAAGATGCCACATGTAAGTGAGCTCACCCTTTTTCTGTGCACCTGTAAGACTAGTGCAGGTCTTAGTAGGTCCTGGATCTCTTACCCTCTCAACATTCCATGTGGCATCTTGGGCTGCTGTGTGAGAATGATCATTCAGTGGATAGTAAACTCGGTAAGATGGGAATGTGGTCTCCTCCCACCGCCTGTGGTGGGGAAGATTCTCCCAGCCCTGGTGTGTGGCTCTGGGGCACTTCCACTCCACACCAGTAAAGTGTGTGGTCATTCAGGAATGACTCTGTTTCCAACAATCGTGATAATGGACATCACCTTTGATAAACACTTCATTAATTAGAGCAACTGTTGTTTGGAAACACAAGTCCAGGCTTGAATCTCTCCCTTTGAAATATCAAACATCCTGTAGGAAAACAATTCCCTAGGAGACTTTCCCCCAGATTTTAGTCACAGAGTCAGCAAACCATGAAAACTTCACATGTTCTATAGGCCTTTACAGAAGGTTGCTTTTACATTAATTAAACCACAGGAGTGGGTTTGAACCTGCCCTAATCCTAGATGATGCAGAACTGACTTCTGTAACTCAGGGAACATTAATTGTGCTCTTGGAATCTACGCACAGATAGGAATGACAATTCACTCATATAAAAAGCCACATGCAAAGATCTTAACCCTTTCTCAAATTTTAATTGCAGGTATGGCTGGCAGGGTTTTGCCCTGAATATTTCCCATTTCAGAGACTGTTAAAAACTTTGATAAAGTGAAATTCCCATGGGGAGGACCCCTTGTGTTTCTAGAGTACAAGTTTCAACCTGCTTGATTAGTGCCCCCAGAGGGACCTGGGGTGAGGGAATTAAAGCCAGTTGATCATCAATCACTTTCCAGTGTCAGTATTTACCAGAAGATAAAGACTGCCATAAGTCACCTTCTCCTTTGTCCAAGCATGGCTAGTTCCCAGATCTTCAGAGATAACACTTGGTTCTTTGGCTACAGTGCTTTAGTACCCAGGAAACTATGGCCAAGTGCATGACTATGTGATTTTGGTGGCTGTTCTCTGACCTGTGTAACTGGAGAAAGATCACAGAAATTATGCAGATTATTGTATGTGTATACCAAGCAGCTGTCACTTTTAACTCTTTCATCCACAGCCTAATCTTGAATCTCAAGTTCAGTACAACTAATGTTCAACCAAATATCTAGGAGCAAATGGAACAGGCTGGGGGTGAGCCTAAAGATTAATACATGTCAGAGCTGGTGAACATTAGCAATTACCTACTCCAGTCTCCAAATCCTCCAAAGATGTGTGTCATCTCCAGATCATCGCAGAGCCAGGCCCCTCCCAGCACACCCCCATCACTCATCCTTCAACCATCCAATCAACAGTGACCGAGAATCAAATCTTGTCAGGAGCCAGGAAAGAATGGTGAGCAAGACACAGCCCTGCTCTCGCAGAGTTTTCAGTCCAGCAGAGGTTACATAAGAACTGGCAATCTGATGAATGTTACAGAGGGTGAATGCAGGTGCTCTGGGAACTGATGGAAGGGTTAGGGAAGACTCCCCTGAACAAGGAGTATTGGACATCAAGATGAAATGATGGGGAGCTGGTGGAACAGGGGTAGGGAGAAGAGCTCCCCAGGCGGGAGGAACAGCGTATATAAAGCAATGACTCAGGGGGAAACGTATGGTGCCAGGCACTAAAAGAAGTTCAGGATGGCAGGGAGATTAGAGTGAGGAAAATCACCGGGGTTACTCATGGATGGTCCTGGAATCTTGGGCCTGGTGGTAGTGAGAAAAAACTGAAGTTAAGGAGGATTTGGGTTTTTATTTTTTTAGTTACATTTTCTGCTGTAGGAAGGATAGGTTGGAAGGAATGTAGAGAGACCCTTTGGGGGCAGGGGGCAGGTAGAGATGGAAAATTTGACAAATCCAGGCAGAAAAGGGTGGGAGATTCAATTAAGGGGTGACATTTGAGACAGAAAGTAGAGTAAACATCACTCTGAGAACTCGATTCAGCTTGACCATTCTCCTGAGAGGTTTTCCTGGTGGCTCAGATGGTACAGAATCCACCTGCAATGAGGGAGACCTGGTTCCATCCCTGGGTTGGGAAGATCTCCTAGAGGAGGGCATGGCAACCCACTCCAGTATTCTTGCCAGGAGAATCCCCACGAACAGAAGAGCCTGCAGGGCTACAGTCCATGGGGTCACAAAGAGACACAACTTAGCAACTGAGTAGCAACTGAGTACACAGGCTCAGTGTTCACTCTGGCTGAGACCACTGAGAGCAATGTAACCAGTACATCTGCCTACAGGAGGTTTGTTTCAAGAACAACATTCACAATGTAATGTGAATTAAATTCACATTAATTTGTAATGGGAACAAAATTCACAATGTTTCTAAAGTATAGCTCTCAGCATATGTGTTCAAACAAACAAACAACAACCAAAAAAAAAAAAAAACCTACCCTATTTCTACAGTGGAGGTGGGCAAACTTCTATAAAGATCCAGAGAGTAAGTATTTGAGCTTTGCCATATGACGTCTGTTGCATCCACTCAGTTCAGTCATTATATCCAAGAAGCACCACAGATAAAAAGTACATGAAAGAGCCTGTTTCAAGAAAACACTACTTATAGACCAGGAAATCTGGATGAATATGAGTATAATGAATATAATTTTCATGCTGCAAATATTATCTTTAAGAATTATTTTCAACCATGTAAAGATATAAAAACCGTTTTTAGCTTTCAGGCCCTACCAGCACAATCTGGGATGGAATTTGGTCCATGGGGCGTAAGATGCAATGGCCTATTCTATCCATTTATAGTGGACTCTCCCACCCACAGGGACCACCATTCCAAAACAGAGTGATTGAGCTATGTGCTGTGACTATGAAAGCTACACTCAAAAAACAAAACCCAAAGTACCAAAAGCTGCCTGAGGTGTGAGGGGTTCAAGTCCTCCCCCCACCGGATGCTCCCCCACCCCCCACCTCCCGCTCATGGGTGGCCACCCTGTTACTGCCAAAATCTCGCCTTTCTCTGCCCACCAATGCCCAATTAAAGAATACAGAGACAGAATTTTGGAGGAACTAGACGGCCTTACTCCTCAGCTGGCCGAGGGGGGCACACAGCAGGCTAGCACCCCAGGAACAGTGCCCTGTCCCCACCCGGGGGACCTGAGAGACTGTACACAGCCGGAGTCTCCTGGGTCCCTCAGCCTGCCACCTTCCTTCCGAAATGCAAACAGCCCTAAGAGGTGACTGCTACAAGAGGGTGTAGGGAGAGCAAAAATGTGGTGCAGGATGAAGATTACGTAGATTAGGGGACTTCTGGTTACAGACACTACAGATTAGTAACACTTCAAATAAAACTAGGAGCGAATAACTCTGACGACTGGTCATGTTTCTTCTCTAGGCTTCGCTGTTTACTTTCCTTGTTCTCACAGAGGAAACACTTCGTTTCTGTTTCTGCTGCAACAACCTCATCTGTGTGTCCCCAGCCTCCAGCAGGGAGTGAAGCTGCCCTGTCCGGTACCCGCTTTCCTGCTGTGTGCTGGCGCCCATCGAGTTTTGAGCAGCAGTTACTTGCTGGGCACAGTTCCTCACCCATCAAGTCGTCAGTAGCTGCTGAGGCTCCCAGAGGGACAGCAGCCGCCTTTCCAGCCCCAGCCCTGGAGCTGGAGTCCAGCCCTGAGAGTCTGCCTCTGACGGCTGATGACCAGCCGAGGCGGGCAGTCTTCTGTGCTCCGCGCGCCCACAGGGCGTCGGGCTCAGTTCAGGCTCACCGCCAACAGTGCGGGTGACGGTGGCGTTTCAAATCACCGGCTTATTTTGACCGGGGAAAGAACGCCTTCTACAAAACATTTATAAAGAACCTTTCTTCCGCCCAGGGCGGGAGATCTGGGTTCTTCCACACCAGAGACATGGATCAAAGAAGCGGCGCGCGTGCAGTTAACCCCAAGTCCTAGTTTCGGGGCCGCCCCTGCGCTCCGCGGGCAGACGGCCAAGCCGCCTCGCTTGGTGTCCCCCGGCCCTCGGGCTGCAGACGGGGCGGCCGGCGGAGCCAGAAGCCGAGGCGGCCCCGTGTCCCGGTCCGACGGCGCCTCCAGCGGCCGCAATTCCCTGGCTGGGGCTGCTGCTCGGCTGGCCGCTCTGGGAAGCCGCGCCCGCGGGACAGGCGACGCCCAAGGAGGGCCCGGTGCCAGGCGGGGTCTGGGGTCCCGTTCCCGCAGGAGCTCCGGGCCCCTGGCCGCCGCTGGAACCCGGGAGCCGGGTGCGCCCCGAGAAGCCGGGAGGCGGCGAGGAGAGAGCGGGGCGGTCTCCGGGCCCCGGAGACGGTTCCGATACCCCGTAGGCCGGAGATGCGGAGGACCCGGGGATCCCGCGGCGGCACCGCGGCCCCTCCTCCGGGCTAAGGGCTTCCGACCGACCGGGCTCGGCCCCGCGGGGAGAAACTGCACCCGCTCCCCGCACGCGGCCACAGACGGGGCCGCGCGTCCCCGCCCGCTCGCCTCCCCGGGCCCGACCCTGGGCCTCCGGCCGCTTCGGGAACCGGGAGAGGAGGACCGGGAGAAAGGGCGCAGGCGACACACCCGAGCTCGGTCGCGGGGCCCAGGGCTCAGAGGTGCGGGCGCCCGGGCCCCCCTCCAGAAGAGGACCCGAGCGGGAAGCTCCGGGGCTGGGGATCACCGACGGGGCGGGGCAGAAGGAGTCTCCCGGGGCTCCGGGCTCAGCAGCGCTGCTGTTTCTCAAGTGCTTCTTGATCTCAGCGGTCCGAACCGCCCTCCTGCAGTCCTGCCACGCTGCTGTTACCACGCTGTGCTTTTGTGTTGAATGGACGCTGTAGATCAGGACATCACGGGGGAACTAGGAGTTAAAGAGGGCGGGGCACTTGCACAAATAGGTGGTGAGAAGACGCGGCATCTCAGGGACCCCCACACCCGCAGCCACATCCTGCCCACCCAGCTCCCACCCTAATGTCTCGGGCTGCTCCTGCCTGAACCCTGCAGAGGCCTAGCTGTCCCTTGGATTCTGTGCCTGTGTTCACCGGGACCTCTCCAAGCTCAGCCCTGTCTGTGCAGACCCCACCCACCCTCCCCAACCTCAGGCTTCAGAAAACGACCCCGACAGGTGTCACCCAAATACAATCTGATCGTTGATTCTCGCTGGTGAAAAATTAGGAAAGCATTCTTCTAGGCCTGTTTATTGTGACCCACATTATGACCCAATTGTTGTATTATCTGTATATCATATTTTAGTAGGTGATTATACTCTGAGCTGTTGTGAAGGTACTTCGCAATTGTTTAAAGTAATTTTCTCTCAAGTTGTGCAGAAAGAGTAGTGTGATCAACAGTTTCCCTCCCCCAAAAGACATCCGGGTCCTAATCCCCAGGACCTGTGACTGTTAACTCACATGGCAAAAGGGACTTGTGTGGGTGTGGTGAGAGAAAAGATCTACACCCGGAGGCCCTCTGGGTTACTGGTGAGGGTGCAGTGTAGTCCCAAGGGTCCTCAGAAGTCAGAGAGGGAGTCAGGAGGGTCACAGCTGGTGAAGGAGACGTGAGGACATGAGCCACAGCAGGGCTGAAGTGGCTGCTGGGCCCACAAGCGAGCCGTGCGGTGACCCCTAGAAAGAACACCCCCAGATCCTCCAGAAGGAACCCAGCCCCGCCGACACCTCCATGTCCGCACAGAGAGATCCACATTGGACTTCTCCAGATATATGAGAAACTGAATTTGTGCTCATTTGTAATACCAGCAGTAAGAAATGAATACAGGTAGGGAAATGTATCTTTTTTAAAGATACATGGCCCCCTACTGGTAGGAAGAATTTCTTTGTATCAGTTCAGTTCAGTTCAGTCAGTTCAGTCACTCAGTTGTGTCTGACTCTTTGCGACCCCATGAATCACAGCACGCCAGGCCTCCCTGTCCATCACCATCTCCAGGAGTTCATGCAGACACACGTCCATCAAGTCAGTGATGCCATCCAGCCATCTCATCCTCTGTCGTCCCTTTCTCCTCCTGCCCCCAATCCCTCCCAGCATCAGAGTCTTTTCCAATGAGTCAACTCTTCACATGAGGTGGCCAAAGTACTGGAGTTTCAGCTTTAGCATCATTCCTTCCCAAGAAATCCCAGGGCTGATCTCCTTCAGAATGGACTGGTTGGATCTCCTTGCAGTCCAAGGGACTCTCAAGAGTCTTCCAACACCACAGTTCAAAAGCATCAATTCTTCGGCCTTCAGCCTTCTTCACAGTCCAACTCTCACATCCATACATGACCACAGGAAAAACCATAGCCTTGACTAGATGGACCTTTGTTGGCAAAGTAATGCCTGTGCTTTTGAGTATGCCGTCTAGGTTGGTCACAACTTTCCTTCCAAGGAGTAAGCGTCTTTTAATTTCATGGCTGTAGTCGTCATCTGCAGTGATTTTGGAGCCAAAAAAAATAAAGTTTGACACTGTTTCCACTGTTTCCCCATCTATTTCCCATGAAGTGATGGGACCAGATGCCATGATCTTCGTTTTCTGAATGTTGAGCTTTAAGCCAACTTTTTCATTCTCCTCTTTAACCTTCATCAAGAGGCTTTTTAGTTCCTCTTCACTTTCTGCCATAAGGGTGGTGTCATTTGCATATCTGAGGTTATTGATATTTCTCCCGGCAATCTTGATTCCAGCTTGTGCTTCTTCCAGTCCAGCGTTTCTCATGATGTACTCTGCATATAAGTTAAATAAGCAGGGTGACAATATACAGCCTTGACTTACTCCTTTTCCTATTTGGAACCAGTCTGTTGTTCCAAGTCCAGTTCTAACTGTTGCTTCCTGACCTCCATACAGATTTCTCAAGAGACAGATCAGGTGGTCTGGTATTCCCATCTCTTTCAGAATTTTCCAGTTTGTTGTGGTTCACACAGTCAAAGGCTTTGGCATAGTCAATAAAACAGAAATAGATGTTTTTATGGAACTCTCTTGCTTTTTCCATGATCCAGCGGATGTTGGCAGTTTGATCTCTGGTTCCTCTACCTTTTCTAAAACCAGCTTAAACATCAGGAAGTTCACAGTTCACATATTGCTGAAGCCTGGCTTGGAGAATTTTGAGCATGACTTTACTATCGTGTGAGATGAGTGCAATTGTGCGGTAGTTTGAGCATTCTTTGGCATTGCCTTTCTTTGGGGTTGGAATGAAAACTGATGTTTTCTAGTCCTGTGGCCACTGCTGAGTTTTCCAAATGTGCTGGCATATTGAGTGCAGCACTTTCACAGCATCATCTTCCAGGATTTGAAATAGCTCAACTGGAATTCCATTACCTCCACTAGATTTGTTCGTAGTGATGCTTTCAAAGGCCCACTTAACTTCACATTCCAGGATGTCTGGCTCTAGGTCAGTGATCACACCATCGTGATTATCTGGGTCGTGAAGATCTTTTTTGTACAGTTCTTCTGTGTATTTTTGCCACCTCTTCTTGATATCTTCTGCTTCTGTTAGGTCCATACCATTTCTGTCCTTTATTGAGCCCATCTTTGCATGAAATGTTCCCTTGGTATCTCTAATTTTCTTGAAGAGATCTCTAGTCTTTCCCATTCTGTTGTTTTCCTCTATGTCTTTGCATTGATCTCTGAGGAAGGCTTTCTTATCTCTTGTTTCTATTCTTTGGAACTCTGCATTCAGATGCTTATATCTTTCCTTTTCTCCTTTGTTTTTTGCTTCTCTTCTTTTCACAGCTATTTGTAAGGCCTCTTAAGACAGCCATTTTGCTTTTTTGCATTTCTTTTCCATGGGGATGGTCTTGATCCCTGACTCCTGTAGAATGTCACAAACCTCCATCCATAGTTCATCAGGCACTCTAGCTATCAGATCTAGGCCCTTGAATCTATTTCTCACTTCCACTGTATAATCATAAGGGATTTTATTTAGGTCATACCTGAATGGTCTAGTGGTTTTCCCTCCTTTCTTCAAGTCTGAATTTGGCAATAAGGAGTTCATGATCTGAGCCACAGTCAGCTCCTGGTCTTGTTTTTGCTGACTGTATAGAGCTTCTCCATCTTTGGCTGCAAAGAATATAATCAATCTGATTTCGGTGTTGACCATCTGGTGATGTCCATGTATAGAGTCTTCTCTTGTGTTGTTGGAAGAGGGTGTTTGCTATGACCAGTGCATTTTCTTGGCAAAACTCTATTAGTCTTTGCCCTGCTTCATTCCGTGTTCCAAGGCCAAATTTGCCTGTTACTCCAGGTGTTTCTTGACTTCCTACTTTTGCATTCCAGTCCCCTATAATGAAAAGGACATCTTTTGTGAGTGTTAGTTCTAAAAGGTCTTGTAGGTCTTCATAGAACCATTCACTTTCAGCTTCTTCAGCGTTACTGGTTGAGGCATAGAGTTGGATTACTCTAATATTGAATGGTTTGCCTTGGAAACGAACAGAGATCATTCTGTCATTTTTGAGATGAGGGAGTTAGAATGAGGAAAGGTAATTCGAAAATATGTATCCTCGGAAAAGCAATTCAGAAGCCACTCTCCTGAGAAAGAGGGAAGATGTGGGTAGATATGAAAGGCCCTCCCTGGGGGCAGGAAGGTACTGCGGGCAGAGGAGCCTCAGGGAAACAGCTGGGAGGGTTGTGCTTGTGATCTTACTTAGATCTGGAGATGCTCTGGAGACAGCTGAGCTGAGAGAGGGTGATGCACAAGGGGCTCCTGGGCCTTGCACCTGCATCTTGACCTCCAGGTGAGCGCCATCCCTCAGACATGAGCATCCAGAAGCAGGGAGCCGGAGGGGGGGTCCCACTGGAGGGAAAGAGTAACCAGGGGAAAAAAATGATCTTATATCACAACGTGCCCCATGGAAACTTAGCTTTGCATCTTTCTCTTCTGACACCTAGCTGAAAGTGACAGCGATGTGTTATCAAATGCTGAGGTAAGAAGCCAGGCATTCTCAGTGCACAAGCCTGAAGTAAACCGTGCTTGTGTGAGTTGGGGGAACACGAGCTGGCTCTGAGTCACACAAACATCCACATCCTATCGCTACCCCTGTCTACTTGTGTGACTTTGGACAGGATACCTAGTGTGTTTAATCACCTGTTTCTTTACTTCTAGAGTAGAAATGACAATCCTATTGCATCATAGAGCTGTGTGGAAAGTTACATGAGATAAGACATGTACTGACACTTAGATGAGAGTAGCTCAGTTCAGTTCAGTCAAGCAGTCATGTCCAACTCTCTGTGACCCCATGGACACCAGGCCTCCCTGTCCATCACCAACTCCCGGAGCTTACTCAAACTCATGTCCATCAAGTCGGTGATGCCATCCAGCCATCTCATCCTCTGTTGCCCAGTTCTCCTGCTTTCAGTCTTTCCCAGCATCAGGGTCTTTTCCAGTGAGTCAGTTCTTCACATCTGTGAGGGTAGCTATCGATCCCCGCAGATCCCAGGGAATGACTCGTGATACTGAGCACAGGGGGATCATGCTTAGCATCCTCTGGTTTCCGGTCCTGCTTTGGATTCTTTCCATCCATCTGGCCTGTTTCCACTTCTGCATCCCCCTTGGTTCAAAAAGACCTTATTACTCTCAGCTTTAAAAATCTACTTTTCACTGTACAAGGTTGGAGGAGTTGGTGAGAAGCAGCCTTTCTCTGTGCCCACCCTGAGCCCTTTGAGTTCAGGAAACAAGGTTCTGAGGCAGCTGAGAAAACTCAGACTTTGGTACCTTTAGAAACCCAGCCAAGATTAGAGCAAGTGAGAGTGACCACGATGCAAATGCAGAGGAGTCCTGTCCCTGGGTCTCAGACCCACAGGAGGTCCACTTCCCATTCTACTCAGATCACCTCGGCAATTGCTTTCATGTTTTTTTTGAAGTGACTTTATAGATTTCTCGGGCTTCCCTGGAGGCTCAGCTGTAATAAATCTGCCTGCAGTGCAGGAGATATGGGTTCCATCCCTGATTCAGGAAGATCCCCTGGAGAAGGAAATGGCAACCCACTCCAGTATTCTTGCCTGGGAAATCCACGGACAGAGGAGCCTAGCAGGCTACAGTCCATGGGTTCACAAAGAGTCAGACACAACTTAGTGACGAAACCACCACCACATTATTATCAAAGTAATCTATCACAAATTTAATTTAATTTATCACAACTGAAATTGATCACATTTTAAATGTTCGTTGGACTTCCATGTTTCACCTTCCATGCAATGCCTGTTAACGTGTTTTTGACATCTACTTTAAAAAAGTATTTGTTGGTGAAAGATCTTTACACTTGTTGCACATGTCACTTCCCCTCCCTGGCTTTTGCTTTCCTCATTTTGTGATGTCTTCTGATGAGCAGCAGTTGTTACTTGAAACATGATCATATTTATCCATCTTTTGCTTACCCGTTTGTTTGGCTTTTTAAAGAAGTTCTTCATCCCCCAGACATCATAATAGCATTCTGTTAGGTATGCTCCAAAAGGTTTCATGTTTTTTGTCTTTCACACTTAATGTTTAATTTATTAATACCTTCAATTTAAGTTTCAATTTACCTGCAGTTTATATTCATGCCTTGTCTCTGAAGAAAAACAGCTTCTTCTCCAGCAAAGCCTGTGGAGAGAAGATAGCACCCTACCCTCTCCCCACATCTCCCTTCACCCACAGCCCCATCCCTAGAGTCTGTCAGAGATGCAAGAAATAAGAGAGAGAGTGAGAGAGCAGGACAAGTGGAAGAGAAGGATGGCGCTGATGCCCTCCATGTGAGGTGTGGGATCTCTCCCCCTGGAGGGAGCATTTAAGTAAAGGCCTGAAGCCAGTGAAGGAATGAGATGTCTGTCGCTGGAAGAGAAGTGTGTTTCAGGGGAATCAGAGAGAAGGGAAATGCTCTATGACTGAGGGGGTGTGGGGATTTCAAAGAACAGCCTGGGGTGCCATGTGGTCCAGCACCTGAGAGGAGAAGGGGGGAATGAGGTTCATTTTCACAAATGTTCCCATTCTTCACATGAGCTGCCTCCACCTCCAGGTAAAAAAGTCTCACTTTTAAAGACTCACCTGAACCTCCTCTGCCCTGTTGGACTGTCAGGGCCCCCAGACTCCTGGGCAGAGTGAGTGGACTGTCCACTGCCCTGTGATGGGGGTTACTTTCTGTATTACCAGCAGAGAATGAGCTTCTCAAAGGGAGATTTTGTTCTTTATCACTAGTGATAAAAATGTCCAGTAAATATTGGATGAATTTACAAATGAATGATGAAGGAATGATGCTAACATTTTCTTCCATCTTCACCTTGGCCCATTAGAAACTGGGTATAGTAGGAACCCTGGGCTTCTGTTAAAAAGAATCTAGTAAAGGTCAGGTCAGTCTTTAACCTTGTAGGTAGGTCCTAGGAATGAGACTCAGGCCAAAGCTTCCCGCCCTCCCCTCACTGAGAGTTATTGACCAGTCAGCATTTCTCTCTGTGTTCCGCCCAGTGGGTATCAAGGTCTGCAGGCTCCATGGGCCAATCTTCCACCTGGCTTGGCTCTCCTTGGCCATCCCAGATTCACAAGTGCCCACCTAGTACAGGGACCAAGAAGCTGATGTCATTACCTGCTGTGAGTCACAGCCCTGGACCCTGGCTGATTCGTATTTGCTTCTGGTGACAAGGGCTCCCGCCTGTCCCTGAATAGAGGGGCTGGCCATGCTGCCCTGGTCAGCTTCCCACACAGACAGCCTCCTCTCGTTCCACCTTGACTCTGCCTGTCCCTTTGCCATATTGGGATGTCCTGCCTGTGACAGCCACTGCTGTTCCTCACCCTGAATGAGGAAGTAGGTAAGTTCTTATGACCCCGAGAATCCCCGGGTGGTGAGTTATGTGGCCAGCCCTGGTCTTAGCACCCCAGGATGATCTGTGACATAGCCCGCACTGAATGCAGTTGATTCATTCTGCCTGAGAGAGAGGAGGAGAGGGTGGACTTGGGGTGGGTCCTGAAGGTATTTACTCAGTCAGAGATGCTGAGATCAGGCCTGGGTTTCCTGATGGGGAGTCTGAATCATCATTGAAAGATGGCAGCCTTCCCCAGCAGTCTGGGGGCTCAGGAAGCCCAGCCAGCCTGTGGGTCTTCTGCTACCTCAGAGTGAGCCCACAGACAGCTGCTCCGGGGTCCATGGGCTGCTCTCCTTTTGGGGTTTTCTGGTGGTTTTGGTTCATTGCTCCCCTCACATCTCCTTGGACTATTCAGCACAAGTGATGTGTACCTGTTCCCTGAGACGTTGAACACTGGAAATTCCTCCTTTTCTGTGACCTGGAGTTTTGTAAGCATCCAAAATATCTAAGAGAATCAGGTACAAAATGTGAGAAGAATGAACATAAAGAGAAGTGAAAGGTCATTCTCTCTCTCTCTTTTTTTTTTTTTTTGCTGGACTCTGTCTTTTAAAAATTTAACTGATTGGTTGATTTCTTTTGGCTGCACCAGGCCATCACTGCCGCACACCCGCTGTCTGCAGTGTGGCCTGCAGAGGCTCCTCTACTGCGGCGCCTGGCTTCTCACTGTGGCGGCTTCCCTTGCTGTGGAGCAGCCGCTCCACGGTGCGCACACTTCAGTAGTTGGGGTGCACAGGCTTCGTTGCTCTGTGGCTTGTGGGATCTTCCCAGACCAGAGATCAAACCTGTGTCCCCTGCATTGGCAGGTGGATTCTTAACCACTGCACGTCCAGGGAAGTCCCCGGACTCAATCTTTCTGAAAGAACTGAATTTAGTTTCAGGAGGGAAGTATAGCAGTGGTCAATGGTGGTTGGGGAATCTTTAAAGAACTACTCTAAAGGAAGTCCTAGGATGGCTGGAAAGAGCACTCGTGGTAAAAAAAAAAAAAAAAGAAACCAGAAACCAGACCCAGAATTAGAGCTGCTGGGGACAGAATGGGGCGGTGCTGGGCCTCTGGACACACTCTTCTCTTTCACATCAGCTGCTGCCCACAGATGTCATTTAGGACAATAGCCCTGAGCGGTGGAGACTTGGCAGATGAGTTGGGGAGGGAACCCAAGGTTTCTCACCACACTGGGGACAGCTTCTCATTCTCCCGGGGCCACTAGGTCATCTGATGTATTTATTTCAAAGGCTGAACTTATGACTGAGGCTTAAGCTCTCTTTTGAAGACAAGAGAGTAGGTGGGACTTGTACTCAGAGGAGGCACACCCTTCTAGGAAAATGGGAAACCTGGAGATGAGCAGGGTGAAATGAAACAAATGATTATATTTCTTATCTTTGAAGAAGACGGAGAGTGTCAACTAAATGTCAGAATATATTTTGAGTGAGCACACAAATTTGTTCGATGAAGAAAGTAATTATTTTAATTTTCCTTCCTTAGAGACAAAGACCTTCCTATACAAAAATTATGAATTGAAGAATGTTTCTGCCAATAATATTTAGTAGGACAGAAATCCATGTAGTATTTCACCATGCCTCTGAAGGTGTCAACTACATTTTATCCAAAGTAAACTTCCTCTGCATTTGATGAGCATGTCTGCCCTGTGGGACTGTGACACCCACCAGGGGACTCATGATGTATGTGCTCCCACTTCTTTCCTGTGCAAGGGGGTTTAAGAGCTTATCTATGCGACCAGAGTGCCTGATCTTCCGCCAAGACATGACCCCTTAGGTTGCTTCACCCACCACTGAAAAGGTTCACAGTGGCTTGGCCACATATCTGAGGCCATGACAGAAGTAAGGTTAGGGCTCCAAAGTTGCCTGATTCCCACATTGGGAGGACTCAAGATGACTGAAGGCGCTTGCATCCAGAGGGTCAGGGAAGGGCACAGCAGGAAGGGTGGGGACTCTAAAGGACTTCAGTGGGTATTGGAGAACAAAGCCTGATGCATTTGATCAAGAATTAGTTATGGAAATGTTTGAGAGTGGTTGTTCTATGGAGTCAAGATTCCCCAAGTGATCACTGTGAGGGTTTCCTGGGATTTGGTGTAAATCATAGGAATGGAATATTCATTAAATAACTCTGAACAAGTAGGTCTAATCAGAGTATAACAGCTCATGACTTTCATTTTTTTTTCTGTGTAAAATGGAAATATTACTACGTTTTTTATGTGGCGAGTAGCCCATAGTGCTTTGACCCCAGAGAGGAGGGTTCCCCATATCTCTGCATGCCTGTGGTTTGGTAGGAGGGGTCACACCCAGGTGAGTGGTTGGGGACTCATGCCTGGAGTATCTAGCAGGGCTCTAGAGGCTTGGATCTCATGACTTCTTTCCATCTCCTCAGCTTCATCTGGTCAGTTTCAACCGTCCTGCATGAGGATGCAGAGGAGCACAGTGATGGCTGAGTTCTCGACCTTGAAACAATGAGAGGGACTTGCTCTGGCTCCTGGTTTGATCTGTGTCTTGCCAAATTGTCCGGTTTCTCCTTTCGGCCTGGATCTTCTAACACCACCCAGGAAATATTAATGCCAGTAACATCCACCACTCTGTTAGGCATATGGCAGCTCAGAGACTGATATGGAAACACCCTCTTTCTGTCATTCACACCCACTTGTTACAGGATCCATAAAGGTTGTGACTTTAGAGGACAGATGGGAGAGGTTTCTATTAGAAGAAAAAAAAAAATACAACCCTCAGGCTCACTAGAGAAAAATCCCCTGATTTACCATGTGGATGGCTACAGTGGCTTCAGGTGTGTAGTGAGCATAGAGGACAGTGATGAGTGTGAAAGAAGTCTCCAAACCAGGAGAACAGGCGTGTCATCAGGTGAGCCCAGTGTGACAGAAGCTGGGGCAGAGGTGGTGATGGGCAAGCAGGAGTAAGGAGGGATTATTTACTTTTCCTAGTTTTAAAAAATATTAAGCTTTTATAGACTATATTTGAACATTTTGGTAGCTGCAAAAAAGATAAATAAAATTTCCTCACTGCCTTCTTCACAATAACCCAATTTCTCTCTGTTCTTAAACTTTGTTCAAGTTTGAAAATTGAAATCAATGTGTGTCCATTCTTATTTTTAACAGTGACTGTGCATTGAGGAGAGAGGGTAGAGTGGACTGAATAAAGCACAGGGCGCTGGACAGCAAACTGCAGACTAGGGCGCTCCAAGCCCTCACTCCCCACAGTGAAGTCAGCAAAGCAACCAGGGTCTGCCAGCGCAGAGGACCCGAGAAGCAGCAACAATGATGTCTTTTCTGCTCCCACCACTGCCAGCCCTAGCAGGAGTCCAGATTAGCTCCTGGGGTGTGTGTGTGCCTCTATGTTTGTACATGGGTGTGTGTGCGTGCGTGTGTGTGTGCGCGCACGTGTGTGTGTACTTAGTATTTCTTCCTGCCACATAAGTGAGTCTGGATGCTTCTAGTAAGCAATGGCCATACCATGCAAATAGCACAGTGAAAAGGGTAGTGTCTTTGGGAGTAGAGTGTGCACACAGAGTTTGTATCATGGGTCCAGGTGCAAACTTCCGGTTGTTCCCGTTGTTCATACCTGTTTTGTGAGGGGAACGGTCTTCCCTTGGGATATCAGCTCAAAGCTTATGGAGAGAAGGACTGCACAGGTGTATGTTAGAGCCAGCAGCTCTGGGCATGGGTGATTGCGCAAACCAAGTGAATTGCTCGAGGCCCCTGACATGAAGGAAGAGACTGTGAACATAGGGACCCCAGGCCTGCAGAGTCAGAGTTCTGATTGCCTGCAGGGGCTCTGAGTGTTAGTGGAGCAGAGAGGTGCAGGGGCTGAGATGCCAGCTGCCTTCCCAAGACTATAGTAGGAGGGAGCAGAGAAGCACGTAGTGTGGCCCATCTTTGTTTCTGGCACATCTTTCTGTCCAGACACCAGGCTATAGGGAAGACTTGATTCTTGCTCTTTAAAATCGCTTTAGCTATTCTAACTCTTCATTTTTCCGCTTCATTTTTAAAAAATCACTTCCAGTAGTAAGTGCTAAAACTTTGTGTCTTCATTTGACAGTTTGCCATCGACATCTTTCCAAGTCAATACCTATGGATCTAACTCATTTAAACAACAGCAATAAACCAATTTACTTAACTGGTCCCTTGCCGTGTTTTCTACATTCTGTTATTATGTAATCCTGATACCAACGTTCTTAATATACATGTAGTCGCACAAACGTTCTCACACCCATTTCTTGTCACCTGCCTTTGCTTGGTAAAGACTAAAAGGCCAATTACATAGTCAAGTTTTCAGTCGTTTCCTTTATGGCTTCTGAGCCTTGTATTTTTATACTTGAGTAACATCTCAACTCTGAAATGACAGAATAAGATGTCTTCCGTGCTTGCTTGCTTTCTGTTTTCCTTTCGCTGTTTCAGCTCACAGTTCACACAGCCCAGCCCCCTGCAGAATCTCCCTTGCTCAGGTTGGCCTGCGGCCCTGCAGTCTCGCGGGGAGGGCCTCTCCGCCGCGGCCTCCCGCTCTCCGCCCGCCCTCGTCTGCCGCCTGGGCCGCTCCGCGACGCCGCGTCGCGCTGTCCCGAGCGGGGAGCCCCCTCCGAGGCAGAGGCCCCGGGCGGGCTCGGGCGTTCGGCGCAGCTGCCGCCTGCCGGCGACTCGTCCCGGGGACACTCGAACCGGTTGTCGGGCGCCCCTGGCGGCCGCTTTCAGAGCGTTCCTTTCTTTCGGCGACCTTCCTAAGGGCTGAGACTCAGCCGGAGAATACGGCGCAGAGCTCCAGAGGCCGGCAGCACTGGTGGCAATAACCATGGTGCTGCGGAGACCTGAGCATGCCTGCTCCTGCTGAAGATTGGATCTGCAGGTCTTCGTGAAGCGGCCTGGCGCTGCGGCCTTGAAAGGTGGGTTGCTCTCGCTCTGGTCGACCAGCATCTCCTCGCGGTCTTCCATCCGCGGGGCCTCGGAGCGAGCAGAGAAAGGGTCTGCAGCGCCGGAGTGCCTGTGGCTCGTGGGCCAAACTCCTGGATCACCGTTAGGGGCCTTCGTCTCCCTCCGGGGTCCCCACGCTCCAGGCTCTGGTGCTTGGCCAGACCGGCCGAGTATGGGCTCGCAGGGCTCGTTGGCGGGCGCGCCTGGGCCCCGTCTCCGGGCCTGGACGCGTCCTGCTCCCTCTTGAACGGTCAGGCTTGCGTGGCGAGCACGGGCCGTGTCTTTAGAAGCTAGACGGCGATCCGGACGTTTCCTCCGCCCGCGGGGCCGCCTGGGGCACGGCTCGCAGCCAGGAGAGTAAAGTGCCCCGCGCGGTGTCCTGGATCAGCATTTTTGTTTTCCCGCCTCGGCTGGGAGTAGCCGTGTGTCTACGTTGGCGGACGGCGCAGAGTTCACGCCGGCCGTCCCTGGATCCCGGGCATCGTCCCCTGGAGTGGAGCCTGACCGGACACGCGGAACAAGGCGGCGCTGGGCTGCGCGCCAGACCCTCCCAGCGGCACCGCGATCCCCAGGCTGGGCTCTCCCAACCCCACGTCCTGAACGCCTGGGGGCCCAGGTCCGCACCAGGGCTGGGCGGCGGGGGAGCTGCTCTCCGACGGCCGCTGTCGTGTCAAGCTCTGCGTTCGTCGGAGGCCCTGCTGCGTCTTCGCGGGGGCCGCCTGTAGTCTTCTGTTCCCCTTACGGGCTCGAAAGTTGTGTGGACCACACCCGAGTCCCTCGCCACGGCTGACAACAGGGAACGCGGTGGGCGAGCAAGGAGGTGGCCCAATGCGCGGCTTTAGTCCTGCACAGGCTCGGTGGTCAGAGGCGCCAAATGTTTGAGATCCAGAAAACGGCCCGGGCCCTCCGCTGAGGGTACCAAGGAGACGCGAGCCTGGCGCGGTGTGTAGTCCTGGAAGGGCGTCTGAACACGCGCGGATGGGAGAACGCTTAGGGAAGAGAAACGAGTGCGGAGTGGTGGTGCTGTGCCTTCTCTGCCCTGCGATCCGGATTTGTGTTCATGTTTGGTTGTAGTCAGGCGAGCACCGCCGACAGGTCGACCAGATGGCCAGACAACTTTGATGTGCTACAATTTGTAATAGTGTAGGTTTTAGTAGATGGGAAATATAAAAATCTATAATAAAAATTACTATTATCGTTGTCTGTAATTAATAAAATTCACCCACAAAATAGCTAACTGCTCAGTTGAAGATGACCAAAGAGTTTCAGTATATCTAAATATTTGTTTAAAAGCAGAGGAAATGCTCTACAACCCACGAGGCCCTGCCCCCTGCCCCGCAGCAACCACTGTGGAAACCCAGACCCCCAAAGTCTTCAGCACTAGGCCTCAAAGTCCGGTCTTGGTCAGTGACTGTTTCCTCATTTATCCTTTCCATTAGAAACAAATCGGCGGGAATATGTTCCTCTAAGCAATCCCGTGGGCACCCCTGTTCCTGTCAGCCTGCCTCCAACTTCTCTACATCACAAGCTCTGAGCACAATGTGCCTTCCTGTTTTGCTACCACTCAAGCGTCCTGCTGCTGCTGCTAAGTCGCTCCCGTCATGTCCGACTCTTCGACCCAATAGACTGCAGCCCACCAGGCTCCCCCATCCCTGGGAGTCTCCAGGCAAGAACACTGGAGTGGGTTGCCATGTCCTTCTCCAATGCGTGAAAGTGAAGAGTGAAAATGAAGTCGCTCAGTCGTGTCCGACTCTTAGCTACCCCGTGGACTGCAGCCCACCAGGCTCCTCCATCCATGGGATTTTTCAGGCAAGAGTACTGGAGTGGGTCGCCATTGCCTTCTCCACTTAAGTGTCCTAGTCTCAGCCTAACGCAAGTGGTGCTGGCTGACCCCTTGCAATGCAAATAGTAGCTGCTCAATGCACTCACTGATCTGTATTTTTAAATCTTCAAAAACATCATAATGGAAGGATAATATTGAGTTAGGAACATGTGTGACATTGTTAACGATTTCTTTAGTATTTAGACATTAAATGTTGGGCTCCTGATAACTTTTCCATCTTAAAACTAAAGCTATTGAAGGAGGGGAAAGAAGCTCAAGAAGCGAGAGATATAAATATATATACATATATATATATAATTATTGGCTAATTTGTATTGTTGTATGGCAGAAACCAACACAAAATGGTAAAACAATTTCCACCAATTAAAAAAAATTTAAAAGAATACTAAAGCTATTCGAATGCCTTTTGTATGCAAAGACATATTGCCACATTACTTTTTTCACTTTTTTAGAATTCTAAAATTAGAATGACAAGAGGTTTGTTGACATCTTTAAAAAAATTGCTTTCTACAAACTTATCCATTTATGTATGTGTGTACTACACACTGCTACTGCTGCTAAGTAGCTTCAGTCGTATCCGACTCTGTGCAACCCCAGAGATGGCAGCCCAGCGGGCTCCCCCGTCCCTGGGATTCTCCAGGCAAGAACACCAGAGTGGGTTGCCATCTCCTTCTCTCTAGTACTGCACACTAGCCTTCATTTAATTGCCATATTTTGAAAAAATTTTAATGTAGAAGAAATTGGTTTTTTGCTTGTGAGACCAATGTTTTATGTTTTTGTGTTTTTGTTCATTATGGAATCTCACCTGTGTGTCCTCATATTGATATTCGATAAAGACTTAAAGGGATCATTAAGCAGTTGTGGAACATTTTCTCTGAGTATCTCCCTCCTCTTTGATGCCCTGCCACACAGGGTATAGCCTCCGTGGCCTCCCAGATCACCAGTGTTCTCAATTCAGATTTTTGCCAGAATGTTTATGGCTCCTCTGCCTGCAGCTGCAGCGTGAAAACCCCCTGAAGACAGACAGCTGCGGAGTCATCAGGTTGATGTGTGTGTTCACCTTCACTCAAGGAACCTATTCCTGGAACCCTAACACTGCCTGCTGTTCAGGTTCTGAGAACCATTTCCTATTTTGTTCAGCTTTCTAATTCCTAATAGTAGGTGAGGAAGTCTAGACGCTGTTGCTCTTATCGTTGCAGGAAGGGGAACCCTTCCCAGGGCCCTAGAGTGGGCTCACACGTGCTGACAAAGCAAGAGACTTGATTGGGAAGGGCAGGCAGGAGGACAGCAGCAGGGCGAGGAAGCCCAGGGGACTTCTCACCACGTGACCTGCAGTCTCAGGTTTTATGGTGATGGGGTTGGTTTCCAGGTTGTCTCTGGCCAAGGATTCTGACTCAGGGTTCATTTCATGGATTTTGTTCAGCTTTCTAATTACCAGTAGTAGGTGAGGAAGTCCAGACACTCCTTCTTGTATTTAGAAGCAGAAATCACATTTCATTTTAAGAGAAAATTGTACTTTTGAATCAATAATTTTAAATCGCCTAACCACACTGGCTTGAAGGTGTCTTTTGTTTTGTATTTGTTGTTTTGCTCATGAACATGTTAAAATGAAATATCAGGAGACACACTTAGATGGCTCCCCCCCCCCCCCCGAAGACCTTTATGCCACTAAATCCTGGGTAAGGCCTTAGGAGTCTCTGAGTTTGAATCCTTCAGGTATATCAAGTCATTGAGGCCATTTTTGCTCCTGTTTTCATAAGATCTGTTGGTCTAATAAGTCACACTAAATTTCCCACGGTTTATATTGTGGAGAATGTTTTTCACCGGAATCCCAGTGTCCATCTTCTTTTTCAGTCACTAGCAGTTCATTCTGCTCTAAAGTGTGCAGTTCACTATCTCTGGATTGGCTTGAGGTGACCACCTGTGTGACACTTGGTAGCTCACGTCTCATTTCTAATCCATGAATTTGAATTAAAGGGACCTTAAGGCTCTTGTATTCATTACTCAATAAATACTTATCAATTGAGAATTGTAATCACTGGAGACACGTTAATAAATGAACAGATAGGGACCCTGACCTCATGTGATTTTCTGGAGTACACAGACTCATAAATAAAAATTTTAATTGGGGGAAAGTTTTGATTAGCATTATAAAGAAAAAACTGAGCTTTCCAGGTGACTCAGTGGTAAAGAATCCACCTGCCAAGCAGGAGACATGGGTTCAATCTCTGGGTCAGGAAAATCCCCTGGAGAAGAAAATGGCAACCCACTCCAGGATTCCTCCCTGGGAAATCCCAGGGATAGAGGAGCCTGGCAGGCTGCAGTCCCTGGGGTCGCAGGAGTCAGACATGACTTAGTGACTAAACAACACTGATGGAAAACATCAGGATCACGAGGGATGGTAAAGGGGAAACACCAGCATTAGACAGGCTGGTCCAAGAATGCCCATCCGAGAGGTTAATATCTGAGCTGCCATCCAGGTGAGCAGAAAACAGCAGCCACTTTAAGCTCTAGGACAATGGCATTCTAGGAGAGGGAAGAGCAGGGACAAGGGTCCTGAGATGGGCACCAACTTGGAGGGTGGAAACACATCGGGGCTGAGTTAACGTGAGTGAGCGCACACGTGGTGACGGAAAGGGGGCGGGGCGGGGGGCGGAGTCAGTGCTAGCTCAGTGCTGCCAGTCCCTGATCCCGGGATTTGATCCTGCTCTGAATACTTCTCCATAAATACAGCACATTGATGCCACGTGCCCACACAGATGGATGACGCAGGGCCCTGGCAGTCAGACAGAGTGCATGCAGTAGTCAAGGCACCAGCAACATCACAGGATCTGAGATCAGCAGGAACCTTGATGGTACCAGAGAGCCTATTTTAAACTCAGGAGACTGAGGAGCAATTTTTGTAGTCTTGCCCAGTATGGACCAAAATAAATTTATTTCTACAGTTTGCAATTTTTACCTCAAAAAAATGTTGGGCTTTTTATGAAGCTTATGTGGAAAGGAAACATAGAACCCATGCCTAGAAATCCTACTTCCATGGGAGAAAGCCTACCAGGAAAACTGCTTGGAAAGTTTAAGGAATGTGACTTTTAAATTATAAAAGAGAAAGACACTAAAATACAAGTAAAGTTCAGAGACAAAAGGGGTTGATCCAAGCTGGCAGGCTTTGTCCTGGTGAAAAACCCGGCACACAGCACACTTCCTCACGTTGCTGGGTTTATTCCTACTATGCTTTCCCATGGACTATAGCCCGCCAGGCTCCTCTGTGCATGGAATTCTCCAGGCAAGAAAACTGGAGTGGGTTGCCATTTTCTTCTCCAGGGGATCATCCTGACCCAGGGATCAAACCCGTGCCTCCCGCATTGCAGGCAGATTCTTCACCACCTGAACCACCAGGGAAGCCATTGCACTTTACATGGTGCCAATTTAAAATTCAGTTTAAGTAATTTTTTTCAGGTTAAGTAATTCCTAAGACCCAAATAGCTCCCCCTTGATGTTATCTACACAGTGGCACATGTAGTCTGCAAGATTCCCTCTTCCCCGAAGCCCTCCAGTCACCAGCCTTTTCCACACGTGTCTCCCATCACATCTGTCCGCCGGTGTCATGGGCTCTCTGCCCGACTCTGCACAGAACTGTTGCTGATGGCATCTCTTCTAGGCAGGGAGTCATTCTGTCAGCCATCACCTAAACTTCAACGTCCTCCCATCTGAGACTGTATTTTTATGTTCCTTAAAACAGCATTTTAACAAAATCTCGATTTGAACATGAATGGGTTTTACCTACTGATTTTATCTGTTTTTCATTGTATCCTATGGTCTGATTCTGCCCTTAGCCTCTCATGAAGCAACTTGCCAGGACTTATGAATGACTTCTGATCCCTTTTCCATTTACCGCCACCCTTCTGTGGCACATGCTTCTGTGGCATGTCCTTATTGCCATGACACTCTCCCCTTCCTTTTGGAATGCCTGCTGTTGCCTTCCTGCCTCTCTGCTGCATCCTGTCCCCGTGTGTGTCTCTCCCTGGCACTCACAGCAGGTTCACAGCAGACTCACTCACATGCTGTTCCCTTTGGAGTCCCCGCCTCCCATCTTAGCTGTGCTATTTGGGTACAAATTCCCAAGCACAAATTCTCCAACCAAGATTCCTGCTCCCATGTCTGGGCTCTGTAGAAACTTCACCTGAAAAATTACCATGGATCAAACCTAATATACCTTTCCTTCTCCCCAGTTACACCCCTTATGGACACTCCCTCTCTCCTGGGCACCAGGCTCCCTGGCTCAGATCATCCATGACCCATTTCTCTACACTCAAGGAGTTATCTGGCCATGTTGGCTCCAGCTCTAAAGCAGTGAGTTGAGTGTGATGGACCCAGAGGAGAGTGGAGACAACAGGTACATACCCAGTGAGGTTGTAACTGCACTGAGAATAAAGGGCAGTGCTGATGATAGGAAAGACTGTAGAGGGTTTCTGAAGGTTAGAAAGCATTGGAAAGCAGTTTTAAACACAGGTGGGGGAGTTGTGTGATAGAGAAGCTGCAGTTTAAAGACAAAGGCTCACTGATGGCTCAGAAGGATCTTAGTGGTAGCATCTTATCAAATGCTCTCTCAGTTACAAATACTCCAGGTTACAAATCCTTTAGAAATATATCCTACACTTGCTAGCAGCAGAGGAGCACAGGTCAGTTCTCCATTGTAGCATTATTTGTAATATAAACAGATTGCTGCATATCAGTGTTCATCCCAATGTGGATGGCCAAGAAGGATTATACTACTACATCATCCACTCAGTGCACTGCTCTGCAGGAAATTATGTCCTGATAGAGGACAACTTCCAAGGCATTGTCAAATAAATAAAAGGAACATGTAACAAAACACCATGCTTAATATACCACTATTTGTGTTTTGAATTGGAGCATGAAGGAGAAATATATTTTCATGTTTGCTTACAAGGAACTCTAGAAGGACCTGTAAGAAACAAAATATTACCTATGGAGGCCAGATGGCCCTGGACACACAGGCTAAATGACAGGAGGCACAGATTAAGGCAAAGCATATTTTCAGTATCTTGAATCATGTACCTGTATTATAACGTCTTTGGAATTTTCAATAAATTGAATTTTTTTAAAACCTCCAAATAAAATGCATTTTACTGTTTTTATTTTACTATATTATTTTACTGTTTTTACAAACTGAATGACTTTCTGGTTGTCCTACCACGGTTGTTGTTTGGCTTCTCTAAAATGTCTATTCATGAGTCTTTTCAGTTGGTTTTGACGTTCTTATTTTAACTTTGGTAAGAAACCAAGAAAAAGCTTTTTCTCAACACCCTAGGTAGTTCGTCCTTTTCTTTTTTCCTCCTTTAGGATACTTTATATACTTTGTGGGTTTGGGCACTGTTTTCATAACTTTTATTTGCAAGAAAGAGGATAAAGCTGTGCTACTTTGCTAGGGTTGCCAGAATAGAATACCACAGACTGAGGCTTAAATAACAGAATTTCATCAGGTTATCCAATCTTACAGTGCTCAGCTGCTCAGAGTTCTCCCTTGCTGTGCTACTTTCTGATATCAGTAGTTATGTTTCCTATTTGTTACTGATTTTAGTTGTCTTTTTTCTTAGTCGGTATAGCTAAAGATTTGTTACTTCTGTTGACCTGTTTGAAGTAACTTTTGTTTAAAACTGATTTCTTTGGTTTTCCTCTTCTGTATATTTATCTGAGAGCCAATATTTACTATTTTCATTCCTTTTTCTAGCTTTGAGTTTGGTTTGCTCTCCCTTTTCTGCCTAGGTGTAAAGATGGTCGCTTATTTGAGCTTTCTTTTTAATGTTTGCATTCACAGCTTTACATTTCATTGTTGGTGATGTTTTTGCAGAATCCCATACATGTTGGCATGTTCCATTTATATTTTGATTTGTCTTCAGGTATTTTCTAAGTTCCTTTTTATTATTATTTTTTAGCCTGCTGGTTATTTAAGAGTGTGTTTAATCTTCACATAAAAGTGGATTTTCCCACTTTTCCTTCTACTATTAATTTTTGTTTCATTGCATTGTGACAGGAAAACGTTCCTTTGTATGATTTGAGTCTATTGGAGGGATTGGGGGCAGGAGAAGGTGACGACAGAGGATGAGATGGCTGGATGGTATCACCAACTCGATGGACGTGAGTCTGAGTGAATTCTGGGAGTTGGTGATGGACAGGGAGGCCTGGCATGCTGCAATTCATGGGGTCACAAAGAGTTGGACACGACTGAGCAACTGAACTGAACTGAACTGATAGTAGACTTATTTTCTGGCCTAACATATGGTCAATTTGGAGAATGTTCCCCATGCCCTTGTGAAAAGTGTGGAATCTATCTCTGCCCAGGTCATTCGGTGCCCTAGCTGCACAGTTCTTACGGATCACCTCTCACTGTCAGGCGAGACTGTTGGGTCCCTCGGCCATTTGCGTGCATTAGTCACATGAGGAGATCAATGGGACAAAAGGGACGCCTTTCTGTCAGCCGGTGACTCTCAGTAGCCCATTCTATGGCAGATAGGCTAAGAGTGAGCTCTGGTACGTCCTGGGAGCCTCTCTCAGACTCACCCATTGGCTACATTCTCAGAAACTGGAAAATTTAGCCCTGCAAAAGGCCTGGCCCAAATATAAACTCAGTTCAGTTCAGTCGCTCAGTCGTGTCCAACTCTTTGTGACCCCATGGACTACAGCACACCAGGCCTCCCTGCCCATCACCAACTCCCGGAGCTTACTCAAACTCATGTCCATTGAGTTGGTGATGTCATCCAACCATCTCATCCTCTGTTGTCCCCTTCTCTTCCTGCCCTCAATCTCTCCCAGCATCAGGGGCTTTTCCCATCAGGTGGCCAAAGTATTGGAATTTCAGCTTCAACATCGGTCCTTCCAATGAACACCCAGGACTGATCTCCTTTAGAATGGACTGGTTGGATCTCCTTGCAGTCCAAGGGACTCTCAAGAGTCTTCTCCAACACCACAGTTCAAAAGCATCAATTCTTCGGTGCTCAGCTTTCTCTATAGTCCAACTTGATGTTCGCTCTTGCCATCTCCTGTTTGACCACTTCCAATGTACCTTGAGTCATGGACCTAACATTCCAGGTTCCTCTGCAATATTGCTCTTTACAGCATCAAACCTTGCTTCTAAGACCATTCCCATCCACAACTGGGTGTTGTTTTTGCTTTGGCTCCATCCCTTCATTCTTTCTGGAGTTATTCCTCCACTCATCTCCAGTAGCATATTGGGCACCTGGGGAGTTCATCTTTCAGTGTCCTATCTTTTTGCCTTTTCATGCTGTTCATGGCGTCCTCAAGGCAAGAATCCTGAGTGGTTTGCCATTCCCTTCTCCAGTGGACCACATTCTGTTAGACCTCTCCACCATGACCCGTCCATCTTGGGTGGCCCCACAGGGCATGGCTTAGTTTCATTGAGTTAGACAAGCTGTGGTCCATGTGATCACATTGGCTAACTGTCTGTGATTGTGGTTTCCATCTGTCTGCCCTCTGGTGCCCTATCTCAGTGCCTGCCATCTTACTTGGGTTTCTCTTACCTTGGACGTGGGGTATCTCTTCATGGCAGCTCCAGCAAAGCACAGCTGCTGCTCCTTACCTCGGATGTGAGGTAGCTCCTCTCAGCTGCCGCCCCTGACCTTGGACATGAGGTAACTCCTCACAGCCACACTCCTGTGCTGTGGGGAACTCCAAAAATGGCCTCTGAAAGGCACACTAGCTTTTGCCCAAAGCAGTGAGAGAACTCAGAATCTCCTTACTTTCAGTCCTTCGGGGCCCTCAGTCGGAATCTGGGTCTCAGGGACCCATGCCGCATGTCTCCCTGTTGCCTCCCTGTCTCCTGTCCCCCTCTGTCTCTCTCCATCAGGTTTCCTAGACGACCCCTACTCGACCTTTCATGCCCACATGATCTCTTGGAGAGGATTCTGAGGTTCCCTTTGGTCCAGGTCTTTCTCCTATATTCAAAAGCCTGAAGGATCAAAAGCTCTCCTAACATTCTGAAGCTCCCCTTCTAACTATGCTTATCTCTCAGGTCGGGAGAGAACCAAGCTTCCCCCACCCCTGAACATCCTAAAGAATTCCCTTGTAACTATCCTGTTTCTCAGGATGGGGAAGGACCAAGCTTCCCCCACTCCTGCAAATTCCCTTAACCCTTCAGATCCTTCTCATGGGACAAAGACCTCCCAACCAGAGGTACAATCCAAGATTTGTATCAGCTGATCTGCCCCTGATAGCAGAGTCAATTTGAGCACCATTTGGCCTATAATTTAGATATAAAACTATGACTACAGAAAGGAAAGGTGACTTTAGGACACAGGATGGCCATGATATTCTTTAGACTCTGGAGAAAATTGGTTAAACTGAAAAAATTTTTTCTTGGAAATTGCAGAACCAGTTCTTTTTGCATATGCAATTAAAAACAACAAGTTTGTTAAAAAGACTGCCTAGGGAAAAGCTTGAAGTTAACCCTTTTTGTGTCCCTGAAATACACAGCCCACTTTGCCTGAGACCTCAGCCTTGAGCAAATTAGAACTTCAAAAAAATGGGTGGGGGGAGGGGGTGGTCAAAGAGACCTTTTAAATGTCAAGTGGAAAACTATGAGATTTCTGTCTGTCTGTCTCGATGTATCTGTCTCAGTGTGTGTCTTTTGTTTGTTTGTTTTAATAATATTGCCAAAATGGTAAATGAGTTCTAATTTAATTGGCCTAAAGAAAAGTTGAAGAATAAAAGTTCTTAAAGTAAGGGTTGGGGGAGTGGGTTGGTTTGTTTCACTTAACGTGTCTCTAGTTGTTCCACCACCACTTGTTGAAAAGACTGTCCTTTCAGGATGCTGGTTGAAAGCCAGCTGGCCATAGATTTGAGGGTCACATTTCCCTGGTAGCTCAGATGGTAAAGCGTCTGCCTACAATGCAGGAGACCCGGGGTCAATCCCTGGGTCGGGAAGATCTCCTAGAGAAGGAAATGGTAACCCACTCCAGTATTCTTGCCTGGAAAATCCCATGGACAGAGAAGCCTGTTAGACTACAGTCCATGGGGTTGAAAAGAGTTGGACACAACTGAGCGACTTCACTTCACCTCACTTCAAAGAAAAATAAGTACTTACAAATCAGACAATTCTAAATACAAGAGAAATTAACCTAAAAGAATATCAGATTCACGTGAACTGGGAAATATTCAATATGAAATATCTAGTATTAATGTTTCTTTGCTAATCTAATATAGACATGTCTAAGAGTCATTAACATTAAGCTTAATATTTTCATTGTGCCTAGGTTTATTATAAGTTAAATATTGTTATATTGTTATATCTGTTACAAGTTTGTCAACAAGGAAAGTACCTGTAGAAAAAAAAACTCATAAAAAATGTAAATGAGATATAAACTATTAAGAATAATTATATTTTAGGAATGTCTGTCTAAAATAGTGTTTCCAGATTTGGGTAAGTTGAATTTCTGCTGCTGCTGCTAAGTCACTTCAGTCGTGTCCGACTCTATGCGACCCCATAGACGTCAGCCCACCAGGCTCCCCCGTCCCTGAGACTCTCCAGGCAAGAACACTGGAGTGGGTTGCCATTTCCTTCTCCAATGTATGAAAGTAAAAAGTGAAAGTGAAGTCACTCAGTCATGCCCAAATCTTAGTGACCCCGTGGACTGCAGCCCACCAGGCTCCTCTGCCCATGAGATTTTCCAGGCAAGAGTACTGGAGTGGGGTGCCATTGCCTTCTCTGAGAATTGAGGTCTGGTGACCTCTAAATCTGTCTCCAAAAGACAGACCATCCAAGGAGAGACCTTGAATTACAGCTGTAGTCAGCTAATTATAATGAGGTATGTTGGTTAAGTCCAAAGAGGGAGCAAGCGTGTCCTGGTGGCAGAGGGTAAAGACTGTTTCTGTGTCCCCATTTCCTGCTGCCCAGGGGCCCAGACAGCTTATGTTCCCAGGATGTCATCTTTTGGCTCGGGTATCTGGAAGGAGTCCTGCCATTTGTTTCTCAAGGACGTACAGTCATGAACTTTCTTTATTCAATTGAAAATAAAAATCCTGCTAACTACTGAAGTGTCAGATGAGGTGAGGGTGAGACACGGCCCCTCCGCTCCTGGTCCCAGAAAGAGGGAAGAGAAGAAAGAGACCTTTGATGAACTCACATGCGGTGTGTTTCTTTTACTGCTCATTGAGGCATCATCACAGTTTGAGTTCCTTCCTCACAGATCTCACAGGCTGGAGAGGTAATCAAGCATGATCAGAGCCCTGGGGAGTTTCAGATGAGCCCAGATGCACCAAGAAGAAGGGGTGGCCATCAGCAAGTCTTCATGGAGTGAGCAACTTCTGAACTGGGTCTCTAAGGGTGAGTTAGTTATCTAGCTGAAGCTTGGCACTGGGTGCAAAGACAAACACAAGATGAGTGAATGAATGGGGCATCCCTCTAACACAGGAGGCAGCCCACCAAGATGGTAGCCTGAGATCACAGGCCCCCCTGGGGAACTGGGGGAAGGGGCTGCAGTGTGCTGCCGGCCTCAACCCTTGTGTGAACTCTGCTGCCACACTGGCCTGTTTCTACCTGCTGAGGGAAACCTTTCTGCCCTCTACTCTGGCATAGCTCCTCTTTATGGGCAATGACCACACATGGTGTTCTGTGTGCGATTGCCCTCCGCTTGAGGGGAGTGGCTTGGTGCAGAGGTGAAGGTCAGTGTGCAGTCTGAGGCTGGAGAGAACAGTGGGGAGCCCTGCAGTGGTGGGATCACGGTGGGAGGTGCTTGGCTGTGACGAGGCAGACGCCACTCCTGGGACTTGAGGGCAGGGTGATTAGTGGCTACCCTTAAAGGGTGGACTCATTTGGGGCTGCATTGCCTTTGAGCAGTTTGGTGGATCTTCGGTTAGAAACATCTGGAAGGAATTACAGAGGATAAATATATGAGAGCATTTGGACCAGAATTCATGACCCAGGTGAGGTGAGGAGAAAGTGGAGTAAAAGGGGCCTCAGGACATGGTGGAAATTCATTGACTAAGGTCATCAAGGGGGAGACCTTCATGTCCATTCGACAGCCTCCTGGTTACTCCCAGAGTGCCGGGCCCAGGGAGACCACTCAATAAACAGGTGCTCACTTGATCCAAAATCACTGAAGCTTTCACTTTGACTCACCACAATATAATATGCTGAATTCAAGAAACTGGTGCCCAGGTTTATATTAATGAGCTAGAAAAGAGAAAGGAAAATAGACTCAAGAAAAATCAAAGAATCCACACTATTAAAACCCTGAACATGCTTTCCGCTGTGGCCTCAGGGTCTTGGCACTTGCTGCACTCCCAGCTCAGAACACTCTGCCATCCCCATTGATTACTCTCTAAACACATTCTGAAATTCACCTAAACTTCCTGATTTTATTTTTCCCCAAGATACGTGTTACCATTGGACTTTGCATACATTTTATTTTTTCTGTCTCTGAGCCTGTTAGTTTCATATAAGAATTGGGGTCTGCAGCCTCCTGCTTGACCTACAGCTGAGCCCGTGTTTGGAATGGGCCAGGAACAAAGTGGGCCTCCATGAACGTGCTCTGGGGAGGGAGCCCTCAGTGTGTAGTGGGGACAGCAGGTGTCATGAAGCACTGTTCCAGGCTGTGAATGAAGGGGTCAGAGGACAACCTGACGAAGGTCTTAACTCTCATTTTGCATGTCTTACGTAATCAGGATTGACCATCAGGCCCACAGAAGGCAGCTGCTCTGACCTGGGGACAGCTGCACACACAGAAACCCGCAGCTCCTGTGCTGAGATCAAGGATGGATGTCAGGCTCTCACCAGGAGCTCTCCTTCTCCACCATCTCATTTCTCTCTAAGAAACCTACACTCAGGACTGGTGAGTCCTGTCCAAGGCCACAGAAGCTGAGCCCAGGACCAACGACACTTCTGAAGGTAACTCAGCCCTTTGTAACCATTGCCAAAACCCCGAATCATCACTAACAAGCTTCCTGACTCCCAATTAGGCAAAGATGCCCACCCCAGTAAACACCCCCACAGCACCCTAATCAATCACCCGATGCCAGCCCTACAGCAGGAATTTTCTTTGTCTTGAGGCCATAAAAATTGGTTATTAAACCCACAAAAACTGCCAAATCTCCCTGGTCTGCCAGGAGGTCAGCCCACTGTGCTGGCAGTGCCCACATTATCTCTTTGTTTGTAATCAACCCACTGCCTTCTGAAATGCTGTGCCTGGAGATTCCTTTCCAGCCCATGCTCAGACTGCCTCAACAAGGATGCCAACCAATCCCTCCATTTGGTGGGCAGGTTCTGAGCGGTCCATACTTCCAGCTCAGAAAAGACTTGGCCTGTGCTTTGCAACTTAGAAACCCCTGCCCTCCACACTGGACCCACTCGAGTCTCACCTGCCCCACAGCCACCCCACTTCCAGAGGCATTTGCAGTCTTTGTTCAGCGGGTGAGAACCCAGAGGGCAGGCGCTGAGGCTCCTCCAGCTGCCAAGACCCCCCTCAGGACCTCCGTGAGGAGTCCTGAGCCTCTGGGGGGATGGAGCCTCCTCCGTGGGTCTCCCTGGGCTGTGACGGAACCTCCTTCCTCCTGGACCGGCACAAGGATGACTTGTCCATACCCGTGAGGGGTCAGGTAGGAGTGCAGAGCGGCCCCGAGGGTCTAACGCCCTGGGATCCTGGGGGTGGAAGCGGTGAGGGAAGGGGCCAGCAGGGTGGCTCGCCCAGCGTGAGGGCCGGGACGCCAGGCTGCTTCCAAGTGGCCACACCAGCCACAGACGCTGATGGGGACAAAGTGCTCCGTGTCTATGCGAGCCAGTCACTCAGCGAGTGCTCTCAGAACCAGCGTTTATGGTTAAAAAAAACACCTGTGCTGATTGGCACAGGAGAAGGGATTGGCAACAGGAGAAGGGATGACTGTGACCAGAGAAACTCTCACCTAACCTTCAGGAAACACTCTGACAGGGTCTCTGAAGATGCAAAAAAAAAAAAAAAGTCTGCTTTGGTTAAGAAGACATGAGAGGAATTGAACATTGGCTGCAAAGGTACATTTTTGAAAAAGTAGAAAACAGCATTATTTCTAAATTAAAAGCCTATGTTTAGAACAAGATTACTTATGACTAATTGTATAATGCAGGCATTGGTGAAAATAAAAGCTATGTTATAGGCTGTTTTAACATCAATTTGTATTTTCCTAAATTTCACATTAGTCTAAAGTTGGGTGTCACTGTTTGGGAGGTGCTAGTTCTCCGCCAGTGTGCTTCACTCTTTAGGAGAAGTGATAACACCTGTTTACACAGGTGTGTGGCATGGAGCACAGGTGGCTAGGGCCCCTGGGCTGTGGAGACAGAAGGAAGGGGGTTGGCCAGGGAGGATGGGTCCTGCCCTCGGGCTTCTGCTTTGCCCACTCAGGGTCCCCTGGTTCATTCTTGACCTACTAATGGGGGAGACAGACAAGAGGAGCCGTAGGGGGAGCTGTAGTCGGCGCCTTCCACGTACTCTCCATTTACATCTTGGGCATGGAGCACTCTCGAAGCTCTTCAAAGGTCTAGGTTCTTTTGATGTCTCTGGTCTTCACTAGTCTTCTTGTTAAGGTATCTGTGTGCATACATGCTGTCGCTTCAGTCAGGTCTGACTGCAACGCTATGTACTATAGTCTGCCATGCTCCTCTGTCCACGGGGTTCTCCAGGCAAGAATACTGCAGTGGGAGCCACTCCTCTCTCCAGGACATCTTCTCCACCTGGGGATCAAGCCTGGGTCTCCTGCACTGCAGGCAGACTCTTTACCATCTGAACCATCAGGGAAGTAATTACTTAATTCTAGTTATTTTCCTACAACACTATGTGGGTGTTGACCCCAAGTGTATCCCCGTGTTTTCCTTTCCCCTGTGATTTGAAGCCTCTGCTGACACCTTGGTGCTCCCACTGCGTACCTTATTATTCTTCGCCCACACTGCCTGCCCCAGTGCCACCCCTGGCCAGAGACACTCTGTGAGTTAGCAGTGGAGTTCAATCAATGGCCTACCAGCAAATCTAATGAGAACCACCCATGAACTCATGATTTTCAGCCCATTCCTGAAATGTGAATGGATGCAATTTGAAGGACAAACTCTCATACAGCAAGAGCTCTGGGAAGGGTATGAGTAGAGGGAACATGGCAGACATGCCCATTTGGCTCCTAGGAGTCTGGTCACTTCTCTCCTAGGGTGATTGCACACTCAGTTTTGAACTGAGCACATGGCTGCCCGAGACTACAGACATTCCCATCATCCTCTGAAGCTGGGATGCTTATGAGACAAGCTCTCCTTCCAGGATGGAGGGAAAACAATTTGTGCAACTTGTTGACTATTTTCTAGGTGAAAGAACCTGGCTCTTCTTCTCCTGCTGTCTTGCTGCTGGGAACGTCATCCTAGAAAGGGAGGCTCCATTCTGCTCCCTGTCCACCCTGGAGGAAGCAAACGCCCCTGGGATGACAGAACAGTATTCCTAGGATGGGAATGGAGCTTTCTGGGACAGCCCTGCCAGACCAACCCTGGGCTGCCTCCCTCCGCATCTAAATGGGAGACGGATGCACACTTCTCCTGGCTGTAATTTTGTGGGGACTTTTTGTTTTTGTCCACAACCTTGACTGGCACATCAGGCTTTGAGGGGGGTTTCTGTGCAGCAGCCTTGTCAGGCTGCTCCAACGTGCAGTAGTCTGGTATTTTCAGCTCTCCTTTCTGTGGGAGGACAGCCAAGCTCAGCGCCAATCCGCTGTCTTCACCAGCTGCGTCTCTGAAAATCTATGTGGAAAATAGATGCTCCCAATTCAGTGAATCAGGACCTGATTCCTCTACCTTCCAGGAAAATGGACTTGTTCCTTTCCCCGCACCTTGCACCCTCCACTCTCTCCTAAACACATAACCTGCTTTGAAATGTGCGCTCTTTCCCTGATAATATGGGCAGTTTCTAACTGCACAGCCTCAAGGCACAGGCATCTCATGGGGGTGTAACTGGATTATTGCAAGAAAGATGAGTTTCACTCTGGTAAGTCCCCTGCTAAACTGATGCATTGAAAACTTTAATTGAAAATATCACTAAAATCCATTTTCAGTATTAAGCTAAAATATGGGAAGTTGCTAAGTTTTGCCCTAAGCTCTCAGTTCAAGGAGACAGATATTTAGGACTTCCCAGGGCTCTGATCTTGTTTATGTAATTTCTTAGATGTCCTTCACCCTTATGGAACTTGCTAGTTTATAGAGAAAAAAACCATATAGTGAAATATTAAACTGCTTGAGAACATTGTAGTAAGTTTTATAATTCATTTATTCATTTGTGCTTGTCTGAAAAGTGTCTTCTCTTTCAGGGCTAGTTTAAAATATAATTTGTTAAAAATGTCCTTCAGGTAAATGTGAGCCTTAGAAGAGGTGGGGGGTGGGGATGAGAGTTGACTCTGGCCAAGCTGTTCTGGGTGATTCTCTATTAAATAGTGACAGTCTCACCCACAGATGACTGATGTCTCCAGCATCACAAGACAGGGTTGGTCTTTTTGGATGAAGCTCACAACCACATCCTTACAGGTCACTGATTCCTGAGAACAAAGTGGGTGTTCCACATCAGGTGGTACTGTTGCAGGAAGGGGGACCCTTCCAGGGCCCGAAACTGGGCTCCTGTCGAACACTCGGAAGTGAATTGTCTGAGGAGACACATGTCTGACAAAGCCAGAGATTTCATTGGGAAAGGGCACCCGCATGGAGAGCAGTAGGGTAAGGGAACCCAGAACAGCTCTGCCACATGGCTCACAGTCTCGGGTTTTACGGTGATGGGATTAGTTTTTGGGTTGTCTTTAGCCAATCATTCTGACTCAGAGTCCTTCCTGCTGGTGCACATCTTGGTTCAGCCAAGATGGATGCCAGAGAGAAGGATTCTGGGAGGTGGTCGGACCTGTGATGTCTCCTTTTGACCTTTCTCGAACTCTTCCAGTTGCTGGAGGCTTGTTAGTTCCCTGTTCCTTACCAGGACCTCCTGTCATAAAACAACTCATGCAAATGGTTATTGTGGTGCCTGGCCAGGGTGGGCGGTTTCAGTCAGCATGCTTCCCCTCACAGTTCCACTGTGGTTTTATAGATCAGGCCATAGCATCCTACATCCCCTGGGTCAAATTCTACCACAACCTGTGCTGGTTGGACCTAAAAGCTGAGAATGATTTTTATTATTTTAAATGTTATAAAGTTTTGTGAGACATATGAATTATATGGCTGTCAAATTTCAGTGTCTATAAAGATATCTAAGACTGCTTTCCTGCTGCAATAACAGAATTGAGTAGATGCAGCAGAGGTCATATGACAGTCTAAAATATCTACTATCTGCCCTTTAGAAAAACTTGCCAGCTCTGGCTCAGGAAAGTAGTATTTTAATTACTGTATGCTGGAGTTTTACTTGAAGAAAAGTAAAGTTTTATTAAATTTTGCCCCATGAAATAAATCTTTTTTAAGTAATGTAAAACTGGCCATGTTACTCTCAGTAATCTCAGAATAAACACAAGGACAGCAAATATTTATTAATAATTGAAAATTTGTTATAGAATCAGGTCATTTAGATTATCTTCTGCATGACACATTGACGTGGTTGATTCCAGAGTTGCATTTTCCCTTAGGATCAGGTGGATTCTATAGTCTCTCCGTGTGTGTGTGTGTGTGTGTGTGGCTTGAATGATTGCATGCTTCTTTATTCTTGCCTCCTTGGTGCTGCTTAGAGACCCTGGATATTTTATGGAAGCAATGGCCACACCACGCTAAGAGGCCTAACCCTGTCTCTGTCTTGTGTCTTCAGGAGCTGAGTGCATACCAAATGTGCATGAAAGGTCCAGATGTGAAAGCTCAGGCGTCCCATTGACTCACACCTCCTATGTAAAGGGAACGGCCTTCTTCTACCCTCATGGGGATAATTAGGGCCAGATGTGAGGACAAAGTGTACGATGGGTCCAGGTGCAAAAAGTCAGTTATCCCCTTGCTTCATACCTGCGGTGCAAAGGGAAAATCCTTCCTTTGGGAAAACAGCTCAGAGCTCATAGAGACAAGGGCTGCCCCCTGCAGAGTGGGGCCAGTCGCCTCTGGTGGGGAAGACTGGGGTGATGACTGACTGGCTGGGGGCTCCCAGGATGAGGCAAGAGGCTGAGGAGCCCAAGTCTGCAGAGCCAAGGTCATACCAACCCCTCCTTGGATCTGCGTCTGTCTGAGTGGAGCAGTGACTTTAAGGGGCTAGGATGCCAGCTGCCTGCCTGGAGGCCACAGGAGGAGGAGGCAGAAAAGCAGGCGGTGTGGCTCATCTTGGTTTCTGAAGACACTTCTTTCTGGCACCAGGTGCCAAGCTATGCGAAAGATTGTATTCTTTTTATAAAGCTGCTTTAGCTGTTCTAATTCATTTGCCTTTCCATCTCAGTTCGTTTAAAAGATAAATGTACAAATGTATATATATTTTTTTCTTTTAGCACCAGTGGAAATCCTATAACTTGGCTATTTTATCCAACAATTCATCATACAGATCTTTCCAAGTCAGTACCGATACAAATTTCCTTCCCAGATCCGTCTTAATGGCTGTTTCCTGAATGTTCTGTTTTTATACTGAGTGATACTAATATCAACAATCTTAGTACACAAGTATTTGCACAAATGTTCCTCCCACGCTGAGTTGTTATCATTGGACCTTCCGTGTGGAATATGAAAAGGTGATCTATGGCTGTTTATCATTCATTTCTTTGATGGCTTCTGAAGAGACTGTTTTAAAACAAATGTTGTATCATGATTCCACTCTTTCTATTCCACAGAATAAAAATCATTCATACATGATTTTACCCAGTCCTTTCATGGTTTCAGTTTTACAGTCCACACAGTCTAAGTCTCACTAAATTCCTAAGTCCGCCCGGGAGCAGGGACCTGCCCTCTGGGCCGCCTGGGGCCCAGCCTCGGGAATCGCTGAGGAGCGCGCCTTCTCCCGCAGCTGCCCGGGGAGGTCTTCCCAGCTCCCGCCCTCCCGTCTGGTGTCTGGGTCTCCGCGCCCTGCCGGGCCGGGAGCCGGCTCCCAGGCGGACGCGCGGGACAAGCGGGGCGTCAGGGCGGCCCGGCGGTCGGGGTCCGCCCGGGGCCGTGTGCGCCGCCCGTCGGGAGCCACCCAGCGGCCGCCGTGAGCCGGTCCCTTCCTGGGGAACGTTGGCGACTCCCGCGAAGGTTCGGCCGCCGAGCCCGGGGCAGAGCTCCAGAGGCCGGGGTGACAGCGGCAACGCTCCCGGTGCCGTGAGACCCGGGAAGAGCCTGCTGTCTCCGGAGATTCGGGCTGCAGGTCCGCGGCCTGGGCGGGCGGCGGCGGTCGGTGTCGCTGCCCGGCCGGGTGGACCAGCGCGCCGCGGGGCCCCTTCTGCCCGCGGGCACCGCCGGGGCAGCTGAGCGCGAGCAGGAAAGGTCACGGCGCCGGCGTCCGCGGGGTTACACCTTCTCCATGTTTCCCACGCGCCCGGAGGTGCGGACCACACGGACGCACGCAGACATGTCCAGTCTTCCCAGCCTCCCCCATGGACCCCGATAGTCCCGATTCACAAACGTGTGTCCTCTCCCCGGAGAGGGCCGGCCCTGGTGTCCAGAACAGGAGGCACCGCAAGGGACCACGGGCCGCCCGTCCTCCTCCCCGAAGTGCGCCGGAAGCGCTTCCTTGCCTCCTTGGGGGAACGGTCGTCCCGCTGCCTTCACGGTCGTCCCCCAGGCGGCCACGGTTCCCGGTGACGTGCTCAGGACTCCGCAGACGGGTTTCCTGCAGGTCGGGCTGCACCTATTCCAGGGGCGCCAGGAGTCCCTTCTATTCTCCTCGGGCTCAGAAGTGGAAAGGATGGTGTCCGTGTGGAGGCGCTGTGTTTCCCGGGTATGAGACACGGATACATCTGTGTGAGAATCACAAAGCTGACAGATTGGTGGCTGCTGTGGCGAGGTCGACCAGATGGCCCGACAGGTTGTTGGGGGTTTTTGTTAATATTTGTATTGTAATGTAGGTATTCAATGAGAAATCTTGAAATTAATTATAATGAAAATTAACATTATCATTGTTACTCAACAATAACGTAATTATTACCTTTGTTTGCAATTAATTTCAGAAACACTGTTTCAAGTTTATCCACAGAGTATCCAATTGAAGACGACCAGAGAAGGATGTCGAAGTGAAGAACTTTCTTAACACACTGGGAAGTTGGGGACCCTCTCCTTCCAGCCACGAGGTCCTGCCCTGCAGCAACCGACCTGGAAAACCAGACCCCAGCCCCTGCAGCAATGGGCTCCAGGATTCAGTGCGTGGTCAGTGACTGTCACCTTCCTTATTTTTCTTCCTTTCTATTTAGTACCAAATGGGGGAAGCCAAATCTCATCTAAGCTGTCACCTGGGACGGGCAAAAAAAGAGAGAAAGGCTACAGTCCATGGGGTTGCAGAGTCAGGCATGACTGAGCAACTTCACTTTCTTTCACAGAGTTTAAACTCAGTTGTGTAATCAATCAGTTCTGGGCCTAAAGAAAGAAAGAAACAAAAACAAAAACAAATGTCTTAAGTGACTAAGACTAAGGAATGTAGAGAGAGAAAAAAAAAAGATGTTTGTCCTTTCCTCTCCTTGAGAGAACTCCAGACCCTCTCTCCTCAGCTTCCCCAGACTTCTTATCAACCTGCCTAGAACTGACTCTCACTTTGAGCACCTCTTCAGCCTGTGAGCTCCATGAGAACATCAGGCCAGAAAGATAAAAGACCTTGAGTAAATGTTATGATGACTGAATAAGCTGTACAGATAAAATGATTAAACAGAGTCCAATGTGAAGGTTACATTCACTGAAGATTAGCTTTTTCTTCCCTCCTCCCTCCCTGTTTCCAGAACAGAAGTTCAAGGGATTTTATATCACCTCACCTCATAAGGAACTCCAGTGGTCTGGGTGAGTTTTTCTTTTCTCTATTTGTACACTGGAAGACATTTCATGACTGTACCCCAAAATGAGAAAATTACTACTTGAGGGGCAGGGACCCTCCATGTTGTCTGAGTCAAAACAGAACAATATGTGAACACAGGATATTGAGGAGGTGGCTGGCCCCTGGGCAGCTGGAAGAGGGAGACAAAGGCAGAGGGGTGCTGTTTCCTCCTCCTCTCCCAACATGACACACTTGTCCCTCTTTGTACTTAATCAATCTGATCCTGTTATCTGGAGATTGACATGTCTGCTGGCAGATGGTGTGGTCTTAGGTCACAGCATTAAGGCCACCAGACCTCAGTTCTGAGCTGTTTGCCAGACCTAGGACGAGTCTTCAGCGTCTTAGATCTGCTGTTTTATCCCTGAGCATTGACAGCGTTACCACCTATGTGAGGGCCGAAGAGCAGAGGCGTCGGCACTTGGGATTGGTCACTGAAAGGCTGCAGCCCGTGAGGCTGCCCCTAGAACCAGCTGAACACGAGTGGTATGTGCAATATCTGGATGAAGCAGTGAAGATGTCAGCGAGAGACCAGTTGGTGCCAGGACAGCATTGAATTAGAGCACTGGGCTTTTCTCCACTCACTTCCACGGTCAGGCCCTATTGCCACTGGCCACATACCCTGAGTGATAACCATCTCCTGGGAACTCCAAGTCACAGCCTGGTGGCTGGGCCTCCACAGGGCTGAAGGATGTGTCAGGAGCGGTTTGCCCACAGATGCTGGGACCCAGGGCTCTGACAGGGGCTGGTGAGGCTGGCATGGCAGGGCCCCACAGACAGGGTATTGGGGTGCCTGGTTGGGGCTGCCATCAGCTAGGGCCATGCCACCATGAGGCCCCTGGTAATTTCTGAGCTCAGAAGCTAAGCAAGGTTGAGCCTGACTAGTACTTGGTTGCAAGACCAGCTGGAAAGACCAGGTGCTGTGGACTTTCCCGCTTGTCTCTCCTTTCATCTCTCTCACCCTTGGCCACCCTTGGTCTCTTCTTTGGCCATTGGGAGGTGACCTATTGTTAGCCTTGGCCTGAGTGGGTGCTGTGGGGGTTCTGACAATGGGCAGCCACAGTTGGGCTGCCGTCTCTCTGTGCTTGCTGGCCGCTCTGGGTTGGTGGGCAGGTTGAGTGCCTACAGGAAGGCAGTACTTTATGCCATGGAACTGTGTGCATAAAATGGTCTAATGGTGACATTGGACCTCTGTGTATTTTCCACATTAAAGAACTGAGCACGTCTGTGTGTGTGTGTGTGTGTGTGTGTGCATGTGTATAAAGACAGGAAAATTCTGAAGCCAAACAAAAAATTGGATCACATGATAAAATATGAATGAGCTTCAAAAACATGACACTGTGTAAGAAACCGGACCTAAATGGCCACAGTTGTACAAAGCCATGTGCTTGAAATACACGAATAGGCTATTCCATGAGGATGAAAGAGTGAGGAATGTGGAATTTAAGTGACTGATTAAGGAACTTAGGTGTCTTTGTAGGGAGATAAAATATAAAATCTTCTGGATCAGATAGTGATGATGGCTACACAACTATATAAATAGGCAATCACTAAAATATAGTGCTCAAAGGAGAATTTTTGGGTAATTGATATATATTTCAACTTAAAATGATTAATTTGAATTTTTTTTCAAAATAAACAAAACCCACATATTATTCTCAGTGCTTTATTTGGTTCTCACTCTAAGCTCTGTAGACATAAACAAACATGCCTGTGTCTGTGTGTGCATGCTCAGTCGTGTTTGACTCTTTGTGACCCACGGCCTGCAGATAGCCAGGCTCCTCTGTTCATGGAATTTTCCAGGCAAGAATACTGGAGTGGGTGGCCTTTCCTACTCCAGGTATTTCCTGATCCTTCACTGTTTTCTTCAGAATTTGTCTCCAGAGCAAGGAGTCAGCCACCACCACTCGCCTAGGCTGAGACTCAGGGCACACAGAGGAGTGGGGACATGCTCTGGTGGGAAAGAAGGAAAGCGTGTCCTGCTCAGAGCGTGTAATATGGGGAAGCCAGAGGCAGGCTGGCAGGAAGAAGGGTTTTTTTTTTTTTTTTTTTTTTTTTTTAGTTTTTTGTTTTTAGAAAAACGGTTGCCAAGCTCTGTGCTCAGGAAAGTAGTATTTTAATTACTGTAGCTGGAGTTATTTACTTGGAGAGAAAGTAAAGTGTTTTATTAGAATTGCCCCATGAAATAAATCTTTTATTAAGTAATGCGTAAAACTTGGCCATGTCTCTCAGTATTCTCAGAATAAAACACAAGGACAGAAAAATTTATTATATAATTGAAAAATTTGTTTTTATAGAATCAAAGGTCATTTAGATTATCTTCTGCAATGCACAAAAAAATACAATTGATCGTGGTTGATTCCAGAGTTGCATTTTTCCCTTAGGATCAGTTGGATTCTATAGTCTCTCCGTTGTTGTGTGTGTGGTGTGGCTTGAATGAATTGAGGCTTCTTATTCTTGCTCTCCTCATCTAAGTCGCATTAGAGACCCTGGGATATTTTTTATGGAGAGAGGGCCACACCGAGCACTAGAGAGGGGCACCTACATTGTCCTGTCTTGTTGTGTCTATGAGCTGAGGCATACAAATGTGCATGAAAGGTCCAGATGTAAAAGCTCAGCGTCCCAATTGAACTTCAAACAAACACGCACCGTCACTTAGAAACCCTTCTCCTGTCTACCCTCATGGGGAATCAGGGCCGAGAGGATGTGAGGACAAAAGTGTACGATGGGTCCAGTGCAAGTCAGTTTATCCTAAAAACATCGTCGACGAGGCGCATGCAAAGGGAAAACGTCCTCTCCTTTTTGGGAAAATGTAACAGCCTTCAGAGTCATAGAGACAAGGGCTTGCCCCCTGCAAGTGGGGCCAGTCGCCTCTGGTGGGGAAGACTTGGGGTGATGACTGACTGGGCTGGGGGCTCCAGGATGAGGCAAGAGGGCCTGAGGAGCCCAAGTCTGCAGAGACCAAGGTCCATCAACCCCTCCTTGGATCTGCTTCTGTCTGAGTGGGAGCAGTGGAACTTTTTAAGGGAACATAGGATCCAGCTGCCTTGCCCCTGGAGGCCATCAGGAGGAGGAGGCAGAAAAGCAGGTTGGTGTGGCTTCGTCCTTGGGTTTCTGAAGAACACTTCTTTCTGGCACGCGAAGGTTGCCTAGAGCTTATGCGAAAGAAATTGTATTCTTTTTATAAAAGCTGTGCTTTAAGCTTTCTAATTCATTTGCCTTTCCATTCTCAATTCGTTTAAAAGATAAATGTAACAATGTATTATATTTTTTTTCTTTTGCCAGTGGAAATCCTATAAACTTGGCTATTTTTATCAAACAATTATCATACAGATCTTTTCCAAGTCAGTAACCCTGAATACAATGTCTTCCTAAATCCGCCTCTTAAGTAGGCCCTTTGTTTCCTGAATGTTCTGTGTTATACTATGAAGTGGAATAATATCAATAATCTTAAGTACACAAGTGATTTGCACAAATGTCTCGCCACGCTGAGTTGTTATCATTGGACCCTTCCGTGTGGAATAATTGAAAAGGTTGGATTTATGGATGTTATCATTAAATTTCTTTGATGCTTCCTGAAGAAGAAACTGTTTTTTTTTTTTTTTTTTTTTAATGGTTGTATCATGATTCCAATCTTTCTACTCCAACAGATAAAATCAATTCATATATGTTTTAACCCAGTCCTTTCATGGTTTCAAGTTTTACAGTCCACACAATCTTAAGTCTCACTAAATTCCTAAAGTCGCCCGGGAGGGGCCTGCTCTGGGCGCCTGGGGCCCAGCCCGGGAAATCGCGAGGAGCGCGCCTTCTCCCGCAGCTGCCCGGGGAAGGTCTTTCCCCAGCTCCCGCCCTCATCCGTCTGGTCTGGTCTCGCGCCCTGCCCGGGCCGGGAAGCTCGGCCTCCCAGGCGCGAACGCGCGGGACCAAGCGGGGCGTTCAGGGCGGCCCGGCGGTCGAGGTCCGCCGGCCGCCGTGTGCGCCGCCCGTACGGGGAGCCACCAAGCGGCCGCCGTGAGCCGGTCCCCTTCCGGGGAACGTTGGCGACTCCCGCGAAGTGTGCGCCGCCGAGCCCCGGGCAGAGCTTCCAGAGGCGGGGTGACAGCGGCAAACGCTCCCGGTGCGTGAGACCGCCGGGAAGAGACTGCTGTCTCACGGAATGAATTCGGGCTGCAGGTCCGCGAGCCTAGGGCGGAGCGGGACGGTTCGGTTACGTGGTCGCTGCCCGGCCGGGTGGAAATACCCGCGCCCGCGGGGCCCCTTCTGCCCGCGGGCACCGCCGGCAAGCTGAGCGTGAAAGCAGGAAAGGTCCACGGCGCCGGACGGTCCGCGGGGTTACAGACCTTCTGCCATGTTTCCCACGCGCCGGAGGTGCGGACCACACGGACGCAAACGCAGACCAATGTCAAGTCTTCCAGCCTCCCCCATGGACCCCCATAGTCCCCGATTCACTAAAACGTGTGTCGCTCGTCCCCGAGAAGGGCCCGGCCCCGGTGTTCGCAGAACAAGGAGGCACCGGCAGGGACCCTGACGGGCCGCCCGTCCTCCTCCCAAATAGGGCGCCGGAAGCGCTTCCTTGCCACCTTGGGGAAACGGTCGTCCCGCTGCCCTTCAACGGTCGTCCCTGCCTCACGGTCCGTCCCCCAGGCGGCCACGAGGTTCCGTGACGGCTCAGGACTCCGACAGACGGGTTTTCCCTGCAGGTCGGGCCTGCACCCTATCCAGGGGCGCCAGGAGTCCCTTCTATTCTTCCTTCGGGCTCAGAAGTGGAAAGGATGGTTGGGTCCGTGTTGGAGGCGCTGTGTTCCGTAATAGAGAACGGAATAACATCCTGTGTGAGAATCCAAAGCTGACAGATTGGTGGCTCTGTGGCGAGGTCGAGCCAGAATGGCCCGACAGGTTGTTGGGGGTTTTTGTTAATATTTGTATTGTATTAGGTATTCAATGAGAAATCTTGAAAATTTAATTATAATGAAAATCAACCATTTATGATTGGTTAACTTCAAACATAACGTAATGAATTAACTTTGGTTTGCAATTAATTTCAGAAAACACTGGTTTTCAAGTTTTATCCACAGAAGTATCCAAATTGAAGACGACCAGAGAAGGATGTCGAAGTGAAAGAACTCTTCTTAACAACACTGGGAAGGTTGGGGACCCTCTTCCTTCCAGCCACGAGGTCCCCCTGCCCCTTGGCAGCAACCGACCTGGAAAAACGCAGACCCCCCAGCCCTGCACAGTGGGCTCCAGGATTCAGTGCATGTCAGTGACCTGTCACCTTCCTTATTTTTTCTTCCTTTCAAATTAGACCAATGGAGGGAAGCCAAAGATCTCATCTAAGCTGTCACCTGGACGGCCC
>NW_020191543.1:0-10797 GCF_002263795.3 Bos taurus
TAGGGCTCATGAGCACTGATCACGAAGATGATCATACACTGATCCACAGGACTGTGCATGCACTGATCATGTGGCTGATGATACACTGATCACGTGGCTGATCACATGCCCTGATCACGTGGCTGATCGTACTCTGAACACGAAGCTGAAAAATACACTGATCACGAGACTGCATGCACTGATCTCTGACTGCGATGCATCCATGATAACGTGGATGATAATACGCTGATCACTTGACTGCTTATGCACTAAAAAATGGCTGATCATGCACTGATCACATGACTGATCATTCACTGATCACTTGACTGATCATGCACTGATTAATCATGTGCTGGTCACGTGGCTATCATGCACTGATCACTTGGCTGATCATACACTGATCACGTGACTGATCATGCATAGATCACGTGACTATCATGCACTGATCACTTGATTGTGCATGCAGTAATCACGTGAATGATCACGCATTTATCACGTGGCTGATCATGCACTAATCCCAGGGCGGAACATGAATTGATCACGTGACTTAGCATGCAGTGATCTCGTGTCTGAATTGTGCTGATCATGTGACTAATCAAGAACTGATCACGTGGCTGAGCATACACTGATCACGTGGCTGATCTTGCACTTATCACGTGGCTGATCATACAGAGATTACATGACTGATCATGCACTAATCACGTTGTGGATCATGCACTGATCACGTGACTGATCATGCACTAGTCACGTGGCGGAACATGAACTGATCACGTGACTTAGCATGCAGTGATCTCGTGTCTGAATGGTGCTGATCATTTGACTAATCAAGAATTGATCACGTGGCTATAATGCACTGATCACGTGACTGCACATGCAGTTTTCACGTAATTGTAGACAATGATCACGTGGCTATCATGCACTGATCACGTGTCTACCATGCACTGAACACGTGGCTGATCAAACACTGATCACGTGGCTGATCATGCACTGATCACGTTGCTGATCATGCACTGATCATGTGGATGATCATACACTGATGACGTTACTGATCAGGCACTGATGACGTTACTGATCAGTCACTGATCACGTGGCTATTATGCACTGATCACGGGACTGCACATGCAGTGTTCACGTAATTGTAGACAATGATCACGTGGCTATCATGCACTGATCACGTGTCTATCATGCACTGAACACGTGGCTGATCAAACACTGATCACGTGGCTGATCATGCACTGATCACGTTGCTGATCATGCACTAATCACTTTGTGGATCATGCACTGATACGTGGCTGATCATACACTGATCACATGACTGATCATGAACTAATCACGTTGTGGATCATGCACTGATCACGTGGCTGTTCTTGCACTTATCATGTGGCTGATCATACAGTGATTACATGACTGATCATGCACTAATCACGTTGTGGATCATGCACTGATCACATGAATGTGCATGCATTGATCATGTGGCTGATCATGCACTGATCACGTGGCTGATCATGCACTGATGGCGAAGCTGATCATACACTGATCACAGGACTGTGCATGCACTGATCATGTGGCTGATCATGCACTGATCATGTGGCTGATGATACACTGATCACGTGGCTGATCAGGCACTGATCACGTGGCTGATATTGCACTTATCACGTGGCTGATCATGCACTAATCACGTTGTGGATGATGCACTGATCACGTGGCTGATCATACACTGATCACGTGGCTGAGCATACAGTGATTACATGACTGATCATGCACTAATCACGTTGTGGATCATGCACTGTTTACGTGACTGATCATGCACTGATCACGTGGCTGATCATGCACTGATCACGAAGCTGATCATACTCTGGTCACGTGAGTGTGCATGCACTGATCACGTGGCTGATCATGCACTGATCACGTGGCTGATCATGCACTGATCACGTGGATGATCATGAACTGATCACGTGGCTGATAATACACTGATCACATGATTGATCATGCACTAATCACGTTGTGGATCATGCACTGATCACGTGGCTGATCATACTCTGAACACGAAGCTGAAAATACACTGATCACGTGACTGCATGCACTGATCACATGGCTATCATGCACTGATCACGTGTCTATCATGCACTGATCACGTGACTGTGCATTAACTGAACACATACCTTTTCATGCACTGTTTACGTGGCTATCATGCACTGATCACGTGGCTGATCATACATTGGTCACGTGACTGATCATGCACTGATCACGTTGCGTATCATGCACTGATCACATGACGGCGCTTGAACTGATCACGTGGATATTATACACTGATCAAGTGACAAATCATGCACTAATCACGTGACTGATCATGCACTGATCACGTGGCTATCATGCACTGATCACGTGACTGATCGTGCACTAGACACGTCGCTATCATGCAGTGATCACGTGGCTGTTCATACAGTGATCACGTGACTGATCATGCACTGATCACGTGCCTGATCATGCACTGATCACGAAGCTGATGATACTCCAATCACGTGAGTGTGCATGCACTGATCACGTGGCTGATCATGCACTAATCACGTTGTGGATGATGCACTGATCACGTGGCTGTTCTTGCACTTATCACCTGGCTGATCATACAGTGATTACATGACTGATCATGCACTAATCACGTTGTGGATCATGCACTGATCACATGAATGGGCATGCATTGATCATGTGGCTGATCATGCACTGATCACGTGGCTGATCATGCACTGATCACGAAGCTGATCATACACTGATCTCAGGACTGTGCATGCACTGATCATGTGGCTGATCGTGCACTGATCATGTGGCTGATGATACACTGATCACGTGGCTCATGAGGCACTGATCACGAAGATGATCATACACTGATCACAGGACTGTGCATGCACTGATCATGTGGCTGATCATGCACTGATCATGTGGCTGATGATACACTGATCACGTGGCTGATCATGCACTGATCACGTGGCTGATCGTACTCTGAACACGAAGCTGAAAATACACTGATCACGAGACTGCATGCACTGATCACTTGACTGCGCATGCACTGATCACGTGGATGATAATACGCTGATCACTTGACTGCTTATGCACTAAAAAAATGGCTGATCATGCACTGATCACATGACTGATCATTCACTGATCACTTGACTGATCATGCACTGATTAATCATGTGCTGGTCACGTGGCTATCATGCACTGATCACTTGGCTGATCATACACTGATCACGTGACTGATCATGCATAGATCACGTGACTATCATGCACTGATCACTTGATTGTGCATGCAGTAATCACGTGAATGATCACGCATTTATCACGTGGCTGATCATGCACTAATCCCAGGGCGGAACATGAATTGATCACGTGACTTAGCATGCAGTGATCTCGTGTCTGAATTGTGCTGATCATGTGACTAATCAAGAACTGATCACGTGGCTGAGCATACACTGATCACGTGGCTGATCTTGCACTTATCACGTGGCTGATCATACAGAGATTACATGACTGATCATGCACTAATCACGTTGTGGATCATGCACTGATCACGTGACTGATCATGCACTAGTCACGTGGTGGAACATGAACTGATCACGTGACTTAGCATGCAGTGATCTCGTGTCTGAATGGTGCTGATCATTTGACTAATCAAGAATTGATCACGTGGCTATAATGCACTGATCACGTGACTGCACATGCAGTTTTCACGTAATTGTAGACAATGATCACGTTGGCTATCATGCACTGATCACGTGTCTACCATGCACTGAACACGTGGCTGATCAACACTGATCACGTGGCTGATCATGCACTGATCACGTTGCTGATCATGCACTGATCATGTGGATGATCATACACTGATGACGTTACTGATCAGGCACTGATGACGTTACTGATCAGTCACTGATCACGTGGCTATTATGCACTGATCACGGGACTGCACATGCAGTGTTCACGTAATTGTAGACAATGATCACGTGGCTATCATGCACTGATCACGTGTCTATCATGCACTGAACACGTGGCTGATCAAACACTGATCACGTGGCTGATCATTGCACTGATCACGTTGCTGATCATGCACTAATCACTTTGTGGATCAATGCACTTGATACGTGGCTGATCATACACTGATCACATGACTGATCCATGAACTACTACGTTGTGATCATGCACTGATCACGTACTGATCATGCATAGATCACGTGACTATCATGCACTGATCACTTGATTGTGCATGCAATAAATCACGTGGATGATCACGCATTTATCACGTGGCTGATCATGCACTTAATCACATGGCGGAACATGAACTGATCACGTGACTTAGCATGCAGTGATCTCGTGTCTGAATGGTGCTGATCATGTGACTAATCAAGAACTGATCACGTGGCTATAATGCACTGATCACGTGACTGCGCATGCACTGATCATGTGGATGATCATACACTGATGACGTTACTGATCAGGCCACTGATCACGTGACTGATCATTCACTGATCACGTGGCTATTATGCACTGATCACGGGACTGCACATGCAGTGTTCAGTTAATTGTAGACAATGATCACGTGGCTATCATGCACTGATCACGTGTCTATCATGCACTGAACACGTGGCTGATCCAACACTGATCACGTGGCTGATCATGCACTGATCACGTGGCTGATCATGCACTAATCACTTTGTGGATCATGCACTGATACGTGGCGGATTCATACACTGATCACATGATGATCATGCACTGATCACGTGCCTGATAATGCACTGATCACAGTGCCTGATCATGCACTGATCACGTTGCAGAATCATGCACTCATCACGTGGCTGATCATACAATGATCACGTGGCTGATCATGCACTGATCACATGTATGATCGTACACTGATCACTTTGGCTGATCATGCACAAATCCCATTGCATATCATGCTCTGATCAGGTTGCTATCATGTACTGATCACATGGCTGATCGTACAGTGCAGTAATCACATGGCGGAACATGAACTGATCACGTGACTTAGCATGCAGTGATCTCGTGTCTGAATGGTGCTGCTCATGTGACTAATCAAGAACTGATCACGTGGCTATAAATGCACTGATCACGTGACTGTGCATGCACTGATCACCTGGATGATCATACAGTGATTGACGTTACTGATCAGGCACTGATAACGTGACTGATCATTCACTGATTCACGTGGCTATCATGCACTGATCACGGGACTGCCACATGCAGTGTTCATGTAATTGTAGACCAATGATCCACGTGGCTATCATGCACTGATCACGTGTCTATCATGCACTGACACGTGGCTGATCATACACTAATCACGTGACTGCCCATGCATGAATTACGTGACTGCACATTCACTGATCACGTAATTGAAGGCAATGATAACGTGGCTGTCATGCACTGATCACGTGGCTGATCATGCACAGGTCATGTGACTGAGCATGCACTTATCACGTAGCTATCAGGCATTGATCATTTGTCTTTCATGCACTGAACACATGGCTGATCAGACAATGATCAGGTGACTGCACAGGCACATATCACGTGGCTGATCATACAGTGATCACGTGGCTGATCATGCACTGATTATGCAGCTGATCAAGCACTGATCACGTAGCTATCATGCACTGATCACATGGCTATCATGCACTGATCCCATGGCTGATCATGCACTGGTCACGTGACTGTTCTTGCACTTATCACGTGGCTGATCATACAGTGATTACATGACTGATCATGCACTAATCACGTTGTGGATCATGCACTGATCACATGAATGTGCATGCATTGATCATGTGGCTGATCATGCACTGATCACGTGGCTGATCATGCACTGATGACGAAGCTGATCATACACTTTTCACAGGACTGTGCATGCACTGATCATGTGGCTGATCATGCACTGATCATGTGGCTGATGATACACTGATCACGTGGCTGATCAGGCACTGATCACGTGGCTGATATTGCACTTATCACGTGGCTGATCATACAGTGATTACAGATCATGCCCTGATCCCGTGGCTGATCATGCACTGATCACGTGGCTGATCATGCACTAATCACGTTGTGGATGATGCACTGATCACGTGGCTGATCATACACTGATCACATAACTGATCATGAACTAATCACGTTGTGGATCATGCACTGATCACGTGGCTGTTCTTGCACTTATCACGTGGCTGATCATACAGTGATTACATGACTGATCATGCACTAATCACGTTGTGGATCATGCACTGATCACATGAATGTGCATGCATTGATCATGTGGCTGATCATGCACTGATCACGTGGCTGATCATGCACTGATCACGAAGCTGATATTACACTGATCACAGGACTGTGCATGCACTGATCATGTGGCTGATCATGCACTGATCATGTGGGTGATGATACACTGATCACGTGGCTGATCGTACTCTGAACACGAAGCTGAAAATACACTGATCACGAGACTGCATGCACTGATCACTTGACTGCGCATGCACTGATCACGTGGATGATAATACACTGATCACTTGACTGCTTATGCACTAAAAAAATGGCTGATCATGCACTGATCACATGACTGATCATGCACTGATCACGTGACTGATCATGCATAGATCACGTGACTATCATGCACTGATCACTTGATTGTGCATGCAATAATCACGTGGATGATCACGCATTTATCACGTGGCTGATCATGCACTAATCACATGGCGGAACATGAACTGATCACGTGACTTAGCATGCAGTGATCTCGTGTCTGAATGGTGCTGATCATGTGACTAATCAAGAACTGATCACGTGGCTATAATGCACTGATCACGTGACTGCGCATGCACTGATCATGTGGATGATCATACACTGATGACGTTACTGATCAGGCACTGATCACGTGACTGATCATTCACTGATCACGTGGCTATATGCACTGATCACGGGACTGCACATGCAGTGTTCACGTAATTGTAGACAATGATCACGTGGCTATCATGCACTGATCACGTGTCTATCATGCACTGAACACGTGGCTGATCCAACACTGATCACGTGGCTGATCATGCACTGATCACGTGGCTGATCATGCACTAATCACTTTGTGGATCATGCACTGATACGTGGCGGATCATACACTGATCACATGACTGATCATGCACTGATCACGTGCCTGATAATGCACTGATCACGTGCCTGATCATGCACTGATCACGTTGCAGATCATGCACTCATCACGTGGCTGATCATACAATGATCACGTGGCTGATCATGCACTGATCACATGTATGATCGTACACTGATCACTTGGCTGATCATGCACAAATCCCATTGCATATCATGCTCTGATCAGGTTGCTATCATGTACTGATCACATGGCTGATCGTACAGTGCAGTAATCACACGGCGGAACATGAACTGATCACGTGACTTAGCATGCAGTGATCTCGTGTCTGAATGGTGCTGCTCATGTGACTAATCAAGAACTGATCACGTGGCTATAATGCACTGATCACGTGACTGTGCATGCACTGATCACGTGGATGATCATACAGTGATGACGTTACTGATCAGGCACTGATAACGTGACTGATCATTCACTGATCACGTGGCTATCATGCACTGATCACGGGACTGCACATGCAGTGTTCATGTAATTGTAGACAATGATCACGTGGCTATCATGCACTGATCACGTGTCTATCATGCACTGACACGTGGCTGATCATACACTAATCACGTGACTGCCCATGCATGAATTACGTGACTGCACATTCACTGATCACGTAATTGAAGGCAATGATAACGTGGCTGTCATGCACTGATCACGTGGCTGATCATGCACAGGTCATGTGACTCAGCATGCACTTATCACGTAGCTATCAGGCATTGATCATTTGTCTTTCATGCACTGAACACATGGCTGATCAGACAATGATCAGGTGACTGCACAGGCACATATCACGTGGCTGATCATACAGTGATCACGTGGCTGATCATGCACTGATTATGCAGCTGATCAAGCACTGATCACGTAGCTATCATGCACTGATCACATGGCTATCATGCACTGATCCCATGGCTGATCATGCACTGGTCACGTGACTGATCATGTACTGATCACACGCCTGATCATGCACTTATCACGTGACTGATCATGCACTGATCACGTGGCTGATCATGCACTGATCACGAAGCTGATCATACTCTGATCACGTGAGTGTGCATGCACTGATCACGTGGCTGATCATGCACTGATCACATGGCTGATCATACACTGCTCACGTGACTGATCATGCACTAATCACGTTGTGGATGATGCACTGATCACGTGGCTGATCATACACTGATCACTTGGGTGATCATGAACTGATCACGGGGCTTATCATACACTGATCACATGAATGATCATGCACTAATCACGTTGTGGATGATGCACTGATCACGTGGCTGATCAGGCACTGTTCACGTGGCTGATCATACTCTGAACACGAAGCTGAAAATACAGTGATCACGTGACTGCATGCACTGATCACGTGGCTATCATGCACTGATCACGTGACTGATCATGCACTAGACACGTCGCTATCATGCACTGATCACGTGGCTGTTCATACAGTGATCACGTGACTGATCATGCACTGATCACGTGCCTGATCATGACTGATCACGTGACTTAGCATGCAGTGATCTCATGTCTGAATGGTGCTGATCATATGACTAATCAAGAACTGATCACGTGGCTGTAATGCACTGATCACGTGACTGCCCATGCACGAATCACGTGACTGCACATACACTGATCACGTAATTGAAGGCAATGATACCGTGGCTGTCATGCACTGATCAGGTGGCTGATCATGCACTGCTCATGTGACTGAGCATGCACTGATCACGCAGCTATCAGGCATTGATCACTTGTCTTTCATGCACTGAACACATGGCTGATCAGACAATGATCACGTGACTGCACAGGCACTGATCACGTGGCTGATCATACAGTGATCACGTGGCTGATCATGCACTGATTATGCAGCTGATCAAGCACTGATCACGTAGCTATCATGCACTGATCACATGGCTATCATGCACTGATCCCATGGCTGATCATGCACTGGTCACGTGACTGATCATGTACTGATCACACGCCTGATCATGCACTTATCACGTGACTGATCATGCACTGATCACGTGGCTGATCATGCACTGATCACGAAGCTGATCATACTCTGATCACGTGAGTGTGCATGCACTGATCACGTGGCTGATCATGCACTGATCACATGGCTGATCATACACTGCTCACGTGACTGATCATGCACTAATCACGTTGTGGATGATGCACTGATCACGTGGCTGATCATACACTGATCACTTGGGTGATCATGAACTGATCACGGGGCTTATCATACACTGATCACATGAATGATCATGCACTAATCACGTTGTGGATGATGCACTGATCACGTGGCTGATCAGGCACTGTTCACGTGGCTGATCATACTCTGAACACGAAGCTGAAAATACAGTGATCACGTGACTGCATGCACTGATCACGTGGCTATCATGCACTGATCACGTGACTGATCATGCACTAGACACGTCGCTATCATGCACTGATCACGTGGCTGTTCATACAGTGATCACGTGACTGATCATGCACTGATCACGTGCCTGATCATGACTGATCACGTGACTTAGCATGCAATGATCTCGTGTCTGAATGGTGCTGATCATATGACTAATCAAGAACTGATCACGTGGCTGTAATGCACTGATCACGTGACTGCCCATGCACGAATCACGTGACTGCACATACACTGATCACGTAATTGAAGGCAATGATACCGTGGCTGTCATGCACTGATCAGGTGGCTGATCATGCACTGCTCTTGTGACTGAGCATGCACTGATCACGCAGCTATCAGGCATTGATCACTTGTCTTTCATGCACTGAACACATGGCTGATCAGACAATGATCACGTGACTGCACAGGCACTGATCACGTGGCTGATCATACAGTGATCACGTGGCTGATCATGCACTGATTACGCGGCTGATCAAGCACTGATCACGTAGCTATCATGCACTGATCACATGGCTATCATGCACTGATCCCATGGCGGATCATGCACTGGTCACGTGACTGATCATGCACTGATCACACGCCTGAGCATGCACTTATCACGTGACTGATCATGCACTGATCTCGTGACTGATCATGCACTGATCACGTGGCTGATCATGCACTGATCACGAAGCTGATCATACACTGATCACTTGACTGTGCATGCACTGATCACATGGCTGATCATGCACTGATCACGAAGCTGATCATACACTAATCACGTGACTGTGCATGCACTGATCACAAGGCTGATCATGCACTGATCACTTGGCTGATCATGCGCTAATCACGTGGCTAATCATGCACTGATCACATGACGGCCCATGAACTGATCACGTGGATATTATACACTGATCACCTGACTGATCATGCACTAGTCACGTGTCTATCATGCGCTGATGACGTGGCTGATCATTAACTGATCACGTGGCTGATCATGCACTAATCACTTTGTGGATCATGCACTGATTACGTGGCGGATCATACACTGATCACATGACTGATCATGCACTGATCACGTGGCTGATCATGCACTCATCACGAAGCTGATCATCCAGTGATCACTTGACTCTGCATGCACTGATCACGTGGCTGAGGATGCACTGATCACGTGGCTGATGATACACTGATCACATTACTGATCATGCACGTTTCACGTGCCTGATCTTTC
>NW_020191544.1:0-13902 GCF_002263795.3 Bos taurus
CATGCATGATGACCATGTGATCAGTGCCTGATCCGCCAGTCATCATGCATGCGCAGCACTGCATCAGTGCATGATAGCCACGTGATCAGTGCATGCTCAGTCACGTGATCTGTACTTTATCACCACGTGAACAGTGCCTGCAGAGTCACCGTGATCAGGGCCTGCTGAGCTGGGTGATTCCTGCCGGCTCATCTGCATGACAATTGCCAGCTGAGCTGCGTGATTCCTGCCTGGTCACCTGCTTGATTATTGCCAGTTGAGCAGCAATGATTCGTCCACTGCTGACCTCCATGCTTATTGTCTGCTGATTGCGTGTTCGTGTCTGCACAGCTCTTTGAGTATTGCCTCCTGAGGTCCCTGTTCGGCGCCGCCTGCCGGACCAGCCGACCTGACCCAGGGTATTCGATGGAGAGATGGCCTAGGCGACTATTTATATGCTAATCAGAGATGTCAAGAATAATAGTATGAGGAGAGCTCAGTAGGAAAATTCGGTGGAGAAAAGAACTGAGTAGCTTGTTTACGCGGAAGACCAATCAAACTTCAGACATGAAGTTTGGACCACTTACGTAGGCCGCAGGCGCCCTCTCAATGGCGAAGGTGCCTCACCCTAGACACCTTCTCGACTGGTCTTAGCACCCAGGCATAATTAGTAAGCGTGTGGTGCCGCGCTCCAGATGGAGACTCAGCTGGAAGTTAAAGCGAAGAATGACAAGGAACTTTATGAATTGGAGCTGTAAGTTAACTCTCTTGACAGACAGAGCGAGATGTGGTGGACAGCCCCCAGTGAAATCAGAGGTGAGAGCACAAAGCAATACAGTAGGCAGACTCTGGTTTTTTTTGGGGGAGATGCTCGAGAATATCCGGTGGACTCCTGAGCTCGATCCCGCATTTGCGTATGCCGAGCCTCCTTCCTCATGACCTTTGTCCAGAGTGGAAGCCTCCCCGGCTCCCGGCACATGATCAGTGCATGCTCACTCACGATATCAGTGCATGATCACGCGACGTGATCACTGACGCCCAGTCACGTGATCAGCGCCTCTCAGTCACGGATCACCGGGTGAAAACACTTGATCAGTGAAACGACCAGCCACGTGATCACTGCATGCGCAGTCAGGTGGCCAGTTCCTGATCAGCCACGTGATCAGTGCGTGCACATCCCATGACAGCGCCTGTCAGTCACTGATCACTGCCTGATAAACACGCATCAGTGCCCGAACAGCCACGTCATCAGTGCATGCGCAGTCACGTGATCAGTGCATGATAGCCACGTGATCATGCGTGCACAGGCCCATGATCAGCGCCTGTCAGTCACTTATCATTGCCTGATAAACACGTGATCAGTGCATGATGAGCCATGTGATCAGTGCCTGATCCGCCAGGTCATCATGCATGCGCAGTCACGTGATCAGTGCATGCTCAGTCACGTGATCTGTACTTTATCAGCCACGTGAACAGTGCCTGCAGAGTCACGTGATCAGGGCCTGCTGAGCTGCGTGATTCCTGCCGGCTCATCTGCATGACAATTGCCAAGCTGAGCTGCGTGATTCCTGCCTGGTCACCTGCTTGATTATTGCCAGTTGAGCAGCATGATTCGTCACTGCTGACCTCCATGCTTATTGTCTGCTGATTGCGTGGTTCGTGTCTGCACAGCTCTTTGAGTATTGCCTCCTGAGGTCCCTGTTCGGGCGCCGCCTGCCGGGACCAGCCCGACCTGACCAGGTATTCGATGGAGAGATGGCCTAGGCGACTATTTATATGCTAATCAGAGATGTCAAGAATAATAGTATGAGGAGAGCTCAGTAGGAAAATTCGGTGGAGAAAAGAAACTGAGTAGCTTGGTTTACGCGGAAGACCAATCAAACTTCAAGACATGAAGTTTGGACCACTTACGTAGGCCGCAGGCGCCCTCTCGAATAACGAAGGTGCCTCACCCTAGACACCTTCTCGAGTGGGTCTTAGCAGCCCAGGCATAATTAGTAAGCGTGTGGTTCCGCGCTCCAGATGGAGACTCAGCTGGAAGTTAAAGCGAAGAATGACAAGGAACTTTATGAATTGAGCTGTAAGTTAACTCTTGACAGAGAGAGCGAGATGGTGGTGGGGTTCAGCCCCCAGTGAAATCAGAGGTGAGTGCACAAAGCAATACAGTAGGCAGACTCTGGTTTTTTTGGGGGAGATGCTCGAGAATATCCGGGTGACCCCTGAGCTCGATCCCGCATTTGCGTATGCCGAGCCTCCTTCCTCATGACCTTTGTCCAATGGAAGTCCTCCCCGGCTCCCGGCACATGATCAGTGCATGCTCACTCACGATATCAGTGCATGATCAGCCACGTGATCACTGACGGCACAGTCACGTGATCAGCGCCTCTCAGTCACGGATCACCGGTGATAAACACGTGATCAGTGAAAGACCAGCCACGTGATCACTGCATGCGCAGTCAGGTGCCAGTTCCTGATCAGCCACGTGATCAGTGCGTGCACAGTCCCATGATCAGCGCCTGTCAGTCACTGATCACTGCCTGATAAACACGTGATCAGTGCCCGAACAGCCACGTCATCAGTGCATGCGCAGTCACGTGATCAGTGCATGATAGCCACGTGATCAGTGCGTGCACAGTCCCATGATCAGCGCCTGTCAGTCACTGATCATTGCCTGATAAACACGTGATCAGTGCATGATGAGCCATGTGATCAGTGCCTGATCCGCCAGGTCATCAGTGCATGCGCAGTCACGTGATCAGTGCATGATAGCCACGTGATCAGTGCATGCTCAGTCACGTGATCTGTACTTTATCAGCCACGTGACAGTGCCTGCAGAGTCACGTGATCAGGCCTGCTGAGCTGCGTGATTCCTGCCGGCTCATCTGCATGACAATTGCCAGCTGAGCTGCGTGATTCCTGCCTGGTCACCTGCTTGATTATTGCCAGTTGAGCAGCATGATTCGTCACTGCTGAGCTCCATGCTTATTGCCTGCTGATTGCGTGGTTCGTGTCTGCTCAGCTCTTTGAGTATTGCCTCCTGAGGTCCCTGTTCGGGCGCCACCTGCCGGGGACCAGCCCCAGCTGATCCAGGTCATTGGAAGGAGAGATGGCCTAGGCGACTATTTATATGCTAATCAGAGATGTCAAGAATAATAGTATGAGGAGAGCTCAGTAGGAAAATTCGGTGGAGAAAAGAGACTGAGTAGCTTGGTTTACGCGGAAGACCAATTAAACTTCAAGACATGAAGTTTGCACCACTTACGTAGGCCGCAGGCGCCCTCTCGAATAACGAAAGGTGCCTCACCCTAGACACCTTCTCGAGTGGGTCTTAGCAGCCCAGGCATAATTAGTAATCGTGGTGGGTTCCACGCTCCAGATGGAGACTCAGCTGGAAGTTAAAGGAAGAATGACAAGGAACTTTATGAATTGGAACTGTAAGTTAACTCTTTGACAGAGAGAGCGAGATGGTGGTGGGGTTCAGCCCCCAGTGAAATCAGAGGTGAGTGCACAAAGCAATACAGTAGGCAGACTCTGGTTTTTTTTGGGGGGAGATGCTCGAGAATATCCGGGTGGACCCTGGGCTCGATCCCGCATTTGCGTATGCCGAGCCTCCTTCCTCATGACCTTTGTCCAGAATGGAATCCTCCCCGGCTCCCGGCACATGATCAGTGCATGCTCACTCACGATATCAGTGCATGATCAGCCACGTGATCACTGACGGCACAGTCACGTGATCAGCGCCTCTCAGTCACGTGATCACCGGATGATAAACACGTGATCAGTGAACGACCAGCCACGTGATCACTGCCTGCACAGTCAGGAAGTCAGTTCGTGATCAGCCAACTGATCAGTGCGTGCACAGTCCCATGATGAGCGCCTGTCAGTCACTGATCACTGTCTGATAAACACGTGATCAGTGCCCGATCAGCCATGTCATCAGTCCTTGTGAAGTCACGTGATCAGTGCATGATAGCCACGTGATCAGTGCGTGCACAGTCCCATGATCAGCGCCTGTCAGTCACTGATCATTGCCTGATTAACACGTGATAAGTGCATGATGAGCCATGTGATCAGTGCCTGAGCAGCCACATCATCAGTGCATGAGCAGTCACGTGATCAGTGCATGATAGCCACGTGATTAGTGCATGCTGAGTCACGTTATCTGACTTGATCAGCCACTTGATCAGTGCCTGCAGAGTCACGTGATCAGGGCCTGCTGAGCTGCCTGATTCCTGCCGGCTCATGTGCATGACAATTGCCAGCTGAGCTGCGTGATTCCTGTCGGTCATCTGCTTGACAATTACCAGCTGAGCTGCGTGATTCCTCCCTGGTCACCTGCTTGATTATTGCCAGTTGAGCAGCATGATTCGTCACTGCTGACCCATGCTTATTGCCTGCTGATTTCGTGGTTCGTGTCTGCACAGCTCTTCGAGTATTGCCTCCTGAGGTCCCTGTTCGGGCTCCACCTGCCCGGCGCCAGCCCCAGCTGATCCAAGGTATTCGAAGGAGAGATGGCCTAGGCGACTATTTATATGCTAATCAGAGATGTCAAGAATAATAGTATGAGGAGAGCTCAGTAGGAAAATTCGGGGAGAAAAGAGACTCAGTAGCTTGGTTTACGCGGAAGACCAATCAAACTTCAAGACATGAAGTTTGCACCACTTACGTAGGCCGCAGCGCCCTCTCGAATAACGAAAGGTGCCTCACCCTAGACACCTTCTCGAGTGGGTCTTAGCAGCCCAGGCATAATTAGTAATCGTGGTGGGTTCCGCGCTCCAGATGGAGACTCAGCTGGAAGTTAAAGGAGGAATGACAAGGAACTTTATGAATTGGAGCTGTAAGTTAACTATTTGACAGAGAGAGCGAGATGGTGGTGGGGGACAGCCCCAAGTGAAATCAGAGGTGAGTGCACAAAGCAATACAGTAGGCAGACTCTGATTTTTTTGGGGGGAGATGCTCGAGAATATCCGGGTGGACGCCTGAGGCTCGATCCGCATTTGCGTATGCCGAGCCTCCTTCCTCATGACCTTTGTCCACAGTGGAATGCCCCTGGCTCCCGGCACATGGTCAGTGCATGCTCAGTCACGATATCAGTGCATGATCAGCCACGTGATCACTGACGGCACAGTCACGTGATCAGCGCCTCTCAGTCACGTGATCACCGGATGATAAACACCCGATCAGTCAACGACCAGCCACGTGATCACTGCATGGGCAGTCAGGAAGTCAGTTCCTGATCAGCCACCTGATCAGTGCGTGCACAGTCCCATGATCAGCGCCTGTCAGTCACTGATCACTGTCTGATAAACACGTGATCAGTGCCCGATCAGCCACGTCATCAGTCCATGCGAAGTCACGTGATCAGTGCATGATAGCCACGTGATCAGTGCGTGCACAGTCCCATGATCAGCGCCTGTCAGTCACTGATTATTGCCTGATAAACACGTGATCAGTGCATGATGAGCCATGTGATCAGTGCCTGATCAGCCACGTCATCAGTGCATGAGCAGTCACGTGATCAGTGCATGATAGTCACGTGATCAGTGCATGCTCAGTCACGTGATCTGTACTTGATCAGCCACGTGATCAGTGCCTGCAGAGTCACGTGATCAGGGCCTGCTGAGCTTCGTGATTCCTGCCGCCTCATCTGCATGACAATTGCCAGCTGAGCTGCGTGATTCCTGTGGGCTCATCTGCATGACAATTGACAGCTGAGCTGCGTGATTCCTGCCTGGTCACCTGCTTGACTATTGCCAGTTGAGCAGCATGATTCGTCACTGCTGACCTCCATGCTTATTGCATGCTGATTTGCGTGGTTCGTGTCTGCTCAGCTCTTTGAGTATTTCCTCCTGAGGTCCCTGTTCGGTCGCCACCTGCCGGGGACCAGCCCCAGCTGATCCAGGGTATTCGAAGAAGAGATGGCCTAGGCGACTATTTATATGCTAATCAGAGATGTCAAGAATAATAGTATGAGGAGAGCTCAGTAGGAAATTCGGTGGAGAAAGAGACTGAGTAGCTTGGTTTACGCGGAAGACCAATTAAACTTCAAGACATGAAGTTTGCACCACTTACGTAGGCCTCAGGCGCCCTCTCGAATAACGAAAGGTGCCTCACCCTAGACACCTTCTCGAGTGGGTCTTAGCAGCCCAGGCATAATTAGTAATCGTGGTGGGTTCCGCGCTCCAGATGGAGACTCAGCTGGAAGTTAAAGGGAAGAATGACAAGGAACTTTATGAATTGGAGCTGTAAGTTAACTCTTTGACAGAGAGAGCGAGATGGTGGTGGGGTTCAGCCCCAGTGAAATCAGAGGTGAGTGCACAAAGCAATACAGTAGGCAGACTCTGGTTTTTTTTGGGGGGAGATGCTCGAGAATATCAGGGTGCACCCCTGAGGCTCGATCCTGCATTTGCATATGCCGAGCCTCCTTCCTCATGACCTTTGTCCAGAATGGAAGTCCTCCCCGGCTCCCGGCACATGATCAGTGCATGCTCACTCACGATATCAGTGCATGATCAGCCACGTGATCACTGACGGCACAGTCACGTGATCAGCGCCTCTCAGTCACGTGATCACCGGATGATAAACACCCGATCAGTGAACGACCAGCCACGTGATCACTGCCTGCACAGTCAGGAAGTCAGTTCCTGATCAGCCACCTGATCAGTGCGTGCACAGTCCCATGATGAGCGCCTGTCAGTCACTGATCACTGTCTGATAACCACGTGATCAGTGCCCGATCAGCCATGTCATCAGTCCATGTGAAGAAACGTGATCAGTGCATGATAGCCACGTGATCAGTGCGTGCACAGTCCCATGATCAGCGCCTGTCAGTCACTGATCATTGCCTGATAAACACATGATAAGTGCATGATGAGCCATGTGATCAGTGCCTGATCAGCCACGACATCAGTGCATGAGCAGTCACGTGATCAGTGCATGATAGCCACGTGATTAGTGCATGCTGAGTCACGTTATCTGACTTGATCAGCCACGTGATCAGTGCCTGCAGAATCACGTGATCAGGGCCTGCTGAGCTGCGTGATTCCTGCCGGCTCATGTGCATCACAATTGCCAGCTGAGCTGCGTGATTCCTGCCTGGTCACCTGCTTGATTATTGCCAGTTGAGCAGCATGATTCGTCACTGCTGACCTCCATGCTTATTGCCTGCTGATTGCGTGGTTCGTGTCTGCACAGCTCTTTGAGTATTGCCTCCTGAGGTCCCTGTTCGGTCGCCACCTGCCCGGCGCAGCCCCAGCTGATCCAGGTATTCGAAGGAGAGATGGCCTAGGCGACTATTTATATGCTAATCAGAGATGTCAAGAATAATAGTATGAGGAGAGCTCAGTAGGAAAATTCGGTGGAGAAAAGAGACTCAGTAGCTTGGTTTACGCGGAAGACCAATTAAACTTCAAGACATGAAGTTTGCACCACTTACGTAGGCCGCAGGCGCCCTCTCGAATAACGAAAGGTGCCTCACCCTAGACACCTTCTCGAGTGGGTCTTAGCAGCCCAGGCATAATTAGTAATCGTGTGGGTTCCGCGCCAGATGGAGACTCAGCTGGAAGTTAAAGGGAAGAATGACAAGGAACTTTATGAATTGGAGCTGTAAGTTAACTCTTTGACAGAGAGAGCGAGATGGTGGTGGGGGACAGCCCCCAGTGAAATCAGAGGTGAGTGCACAAAGCAATACAGTAGGCAGACTCTGGTTTTTTTGGGGGGAGATGCTCGAGAATATCCGGGTGGACCCCTGAGGCTCGATCCCGCATTTGCGTATGCCGAGCTCCTTCCTCATGACCTTTGTCCACAGTGGAAGGCCTCCCGGCTCCCGGCACATGATCAGTGCATGCTCACTCACGATATCAGTGCATGATCAGCCACGTGATCACTGACGGCACAGTCACGTGATCAGCGCCTCTCAGTCACGGGATCACCGGGTGATAAACACTTGATCAGTGAACGACCAGCCACGTGATCACTGCATGCGCAGTCAGGTGGCCAGTTCCTGATCAGCCACGTGATCAGTGCGTGCACAGGCCCATGATCAGCGCCTGTCAGTCACTGATCACTGCCTGATAAACACGTGATCAGTGCCTGAGCAGCCACGTCATCAGTGCATGCAGTCACGTGATCAGTGCATGATAGCCACATGATCAGTGCATGCTCAGTCACGTGATCTGTACTTGATCAGCCACGTGATCAGTGCCTGCAGAGTCACGTGATCAGGGCCTGCTGAGCTGCGTGATTCCTGCCGGCTCATCTGCATGACAATTGCCAGCTGAGCTGCGTGATTCCTGCCTGGTCACCTGCTTGATTATTGCCAGTTGAGCAGCATGATTCGTCACTGCTACCTCCATGCTTATTGCCTGCTGATTGCGTGTTCGTGTCTGCTCAGCTCTTTGAGTATTGCCTCCTGAGGTCCCTGTTCGGGCGCCACCTGCCGGGGACCAGCCCCAGATGATCCAGGATATTCGAAGGAGAGATGGCCTAGGCGACTATTTATATGCTAATCAGAGATGTCAAGAATAATAGTATGAGGAGAGCTCAGTAGGAAAATTCGGTGGAGAAAAGAGACTGAGTAGCTTGGTTTACGCGGAAGACCAATTAAACTTCAAGACATGAAGCAAGCACCACTTACGTAGGCCGCAGGCGCCCTCTCGAATAACGAAAGGTGCCTCACCCTAGACACCTTCTCGAGTGGGTCTTAGCAGCCCAGGCATAATTAGTAAGCGTGGTGGGTTCCGCGCTCCAGATGGAGACTCAGCTGGAAGTTAAAGGGAAGAATGACAAGGAACTTTATGAATTGGAGCTGTAAGTTAACTCTTTGACAGAGAGAGCGAGATGGTGGTGGGGTTCAGCCCCCAGTGAAATCAGAGGTGAGTGCACAAAGCAATACAGTAGGCAGACTCTGGGTTTTTTTGGGGGGAGATGCTCGAGAATATCCGGGTGGACCCCTGAGGCTCGATCCCGCATTTGCGTATGCCGAGCCTCCTTCCTCATGACCTTTGTCCACAGTGGAAGGCCTCCCCGGCTCCCGGCACATGATCAGTGCATGCTCACTCACGATATCAGTGCATGATCAGCCACGTGATCACTGACGGCACAGTCACGTGATCAGCGCCTCTCAGTCACGTGATCACCGGATGATAAACACGTGATCAGTGAACGACCAGCCACGTGATCACTGCCTGCACAGTCAGGAAGTCAGTTCCTGATCAGCCACGTGATCAGTGCGTGCACAGTCCCATGATGAGCGCCTGTCAGTCACTGATCACTGTCTGATAAACACATGATCAGTGCCCGATCAGCCATGTCATCAGTCCATGTGAAGTCACGTGATCAGTGCATGATAGCCACGTGATCAGTGCGTGCACAGTCCCATGATCAGCGCCTGTCAGTCACTGATCATTGCCTGATAAACACGTGATAAGTGCATGATGAGCCATGTGATCAGTGCCTGAGCAGCCACGTCATCAGTGCATGAGCAGTCAGGTCATCAGTGCATGATAGCCACGTGATCAGTGCATGCTCAGTCACGTGATCTGTACTTGATCAGCCACGTGATCAGTGACTGCAGAGTCACGTGATCAGGGCCTGCTGAGCTGCGTGATTCCTGCCGGCTCATCTGCTTGACAATTGCCAACTGAGCTGCGTGATTCCTGCCTGGTCACCTGCTTTATTATTGACAGCAGCAGCATGATTCGTCACTGCTGAGCTCCATGCTTATTGCTTGCTGATTGCGTGGTTCGTGTCTGCACAGCTCTTTGAGTATTGCCCCTGAGGTCCCTGTTCGGGCGCCGCCTGCCGGGGACCAGCCCGACCTGATCCAGGGTATTCGATGGAGAGATGGCCTAGGCGACTATTTATATGCTAATCAGAGATGTCAAGAATAATAGTATGAGGAGAGCTCAGTAGGAAAATTCGGTGGAGAAAAGAAACTGAGTAGCTTGGTTTACGCGGAAGACCAATCAAACTTCAAGACATGAAGTTTGGACCACTTACGTAGGCCGCAGGCGCCCTCTCGAATGGCGAAGGTGCCTCACCCTAGACACCTTCTCGAGTGGGTCTTAGCAGCCCAGGCATAATTAGTAAGCGTGGTGGGTGCCGCGCTCCAGATGGAGACTCAGCTGGAAGTTAAAGCGAAGAATGACAAGGAACTTTATGAATTGGAGCTGTAAGTTAACTCTTTGACAGACAGAGCGAGATGGTGGTGGGGGACAGCCCCCAGTGAAATCAGAGGTGAGAGCACAAAGCAATACAGTAGGCAGACTCTGGTTTTTTTGGGGGGAGATGCTCGAGAATATCCGGGTGGACTCCTGAGGCTCGATCCCGCATTTGCGTATGCCGAGCCTCCTTCCTCATGACCTTTGTCCAGAGTGGAAGGCCTCCCCGGCTCCCGGCACATGATCAGTGCATGCTCACTCACGATATCAGTGCATGATCAGCGACGTGATCACTGACGGCCAGTCACGTGATCAGCGCCTCTCAGTCACGGGATCACCGGGTGATAAACACTTGATCAGTGAACGACCAGCCACGTGATCACTGCATGCGCAGTCAGGTGGCCAGTTCCTGATCAGCCACGTGATCAGTGCGTGCACAGTCCCATGATCAGCGCCTGTCAGTCACTGATCACTGCCTGATAAACACGTGATCAGTGCCCGAACAGCCACGTCATCAGTGCATGCGCAGTCAGTCGTGATCAGTGCAATGATAGCCACGTGATCAGTGCGTGCACAGGCCCATGATCAGCGCCTGTCAGTCACTTATCATTGCCTGATAAACACGTGATCAGTGCATGATGAGCCATGTGATCAGTGCCTGATCCGCCAGGTCATCATGCATGCGCAGTCACGTGATCAGTGCATGATAGCCACGTGATCAGTGCATGCTCAGTCACGTGATCTGTACTTTATCAGCCACGTGAACAGTGCCTGCAGAGTCACGTGATCAGGGCCTGCTGAGCTGCGTGATTCCTGCCGGCTCATCTGCATGACAATTGCCAGCTGAGCTGCGTGATTCCTGCCTGGTCACCTGCTTGATTATTGCCAGTTGAGCAGCATGATTCGTCACTGCTGACCTCCATGCTTATTGCCTGCTGATTGCGTGGTTCGTGTCTGCACAGCTCTTTGAGTATTGCCTCCTGAGGTCCCTGTTCGGCGCCGCCTGCCGGGGACCAGCCCGACCTGACCAGGGTATTCGATGGAGAGATGGCCTAGGCGACTATTTATATGCTAATCAGAGATGTCAAGAATAATAGTATGAGGAGAGCTCAGTAGGAAAATTCGGTGGAGAAAAGAAACTGAGTAGCTTGGTTTACGCGGAAGACCAATCAAACTTCAAGACATGAAGTTTGGACCACTTACGTAGGCCGCAGGCGCCCTCTCGAATGGCGGAAGGTGCCTCACCCTAGACACCTTCTCGAGTGGGTCTTAGCAGCCCAGGCATAATTAGTAAGCGTGGTGGGTGCCGCGCTCCAGATGGAGACTCAGCTGGAAGTTAAAGCGAAGAATGACAAGGAACTTTATGAATTGGAGCTGTAAGTTAACTCTTTGACAGACAGAGCGAGATGGTGGTGGGGGACAGCCCCCAGTGAAATCAGAGGTGAGAGCACAAAGCAATACAGTAGGCAACTCTGGTTTTTTTGGGGGGAGATGCTCGAGAATATCCGGGTGGACTCCTGAGGCTCGATCCCGCATTTGCGTATGCCGAGCCTCCTTCCTCATGACCTTTGTCCAGAGTGGAAGGCCTCCCCGGCTCCCGGCACATGATCAGTGCATGCTCACTCACGATATCAGTGCATGATCAGCCACGTGATCACTGACGGCACAGTCACGTGATCAGCGCCTCTCAGTCACGGGATCACCGGGTGATAAACACGTGATCAGTGAAAGACCAGCCACGTGATCACTGCACAGTCAGGTGGCCAGTTCCTGATCAGCCACGTGATCAGTGCGTGCACAGTCCCATGATCAGCGCCTGTCAGTCACTGATCACTGCCTGATAAACACGTGATCAGTGCCCGAACAGCCACGTCATCAGTGCATGCGCAGTCACGTGATCAGTGCATGATAGCCACGTGATCAGTGCGTGCACAGGCCCATGATCAGCGCCTGTCAGTCACTGATCATTGCCTGATAAACACGTGATCAGTGCATGATGAGCCATGTGATCAGTGCCTGATCCGCCAGGTCATCAGTGCATGCGCAGTCACGTGATCAGTGCATGATAGCCACGTGATCAGTGCATGCTCAGTCACGTGATCTGTACTTTATCAGCCACGTGAACAGTGCCTGCAGAGTCACGTGATCAGGGCCTGCTGAGCTGCGTGATTCCTGCCGGCTCATCTGCATGACAATTGCCAGCTGAGCTGCGTGATTCCTGCCTGGTCACCTGCTTGATTATTGCCAGTTGAGCAGCATGATTCGTCACTGCTGACCTCCATGCTTATTGTCTGCTGATTGCGTGGTTCGTGTCTGCTCAGCTCTTTGAGTATTGCCTCCTGAGGTCCCTGTTCGGTCGCCACCTGCCGGGGACCAGCCCCAGCTGATCCAGGGTATTCGAAGGAGAGATGGCCTAGGCGACTATTTATATGCTAATCAGAGATGTCAAGAATAATAGTATGAGGAGAGCTCAGTAGGAAAATTCGGTGGAGAAAAGAGACTGAGTAGCTTGGTTTACGCGGAAGACCAATTAAACTTCAAGACATGAAGTTTGCACCACTTACGTAGGCCGCAGGCGCCCTCTCGAATAACGAAAGGTGCCTCACCCTAGACACCTTCTCGAGTGGGTCTTAGCAGCCCAGGCATAATTAGTAATCGTGGTGGGTTCCGCGCTCCAGATGGAGACTCAGCTGGAAGTTAAAGGGAAGAATGACAAGGAACTTTATGAATTGGAACTGTAAGTTAACTCTTTGACAGAGAGAGCGAGATGGTGGTGGGGTTCAGCCCCCAGTGAAATCAGAGGTGAGTGCACAAAGCAATACAGTAGGCAGACTCTGGTTTTTTTTGGGGGAGATGCTCGAGAATATCCGGGTGGACCCCTGGGCTCGATCCCGCATTTGCGTATGCCGAGCCTCCTTCCTCATGACCTTTGTCCAGAATGGAAGTCCTCCCCGGCTCCCGGCACATGATCAGTGCATGCTCACTCACGATATCAGTGCATGATCAGCCACGTGATCACTGACGGCACAGTCACGTGATCAGCGCCTCTCAGTCACGTGATCACCGGATGATAAACACGTGATCAGTGAACGACCAGCCACGTGATCACTGCCTGCACAGTCAGGAAGTCAGTTCGTGATCAGCCAACTGATCAGTGCGTGCACAGTCCCATGATGAGCGCCTGTCAGTCACTGATCACTGTCTGATAAACACGTGATCAGTGCCCGATCAGCCATGTCATCAGTCCTTGTGAAGTCACGTGATCAGTGCATGATAGCCACGTGATCAGTGCGTGCACAGTCCCATGATCAGCGCCTGTCAGTCACTGATCATTGCCTGATTAACACGTGATAAGTGCATGATGAGCCATGTGATCAGTGCCTGAGCAGCCACATCATCAGTGCATGAGCAGTCACGTGATCAGTGCATGATAGCCACGTGATTAGTGCATGCTGAGTCACGTTATCTGACTTGATCAGCCACTTGATCAGTGCCTGCAGAGTCACGTGATCAGGGCCTGCTGAGCTGCCTGATTCCTGCCGGCTCATGTGCATGACAATTGCCAGCTGAGCTGCGTGATTCCTGTCGGTCATCTGCTTGACAATTACCAGCTGAGCTGCGTGATTCCTCCCTGGTCACCTGCTTGATTATTGCCAGTTGAGCAGCATGATTCGTCACTGCTGACCTCCATGCTTATTGCCTGCTGATTTCGTGGTTCGTGTCTGCACAGCTCTTCGAGTATTGCCTCCTGAGGTCCCTGTTC
>NW_020191545.1:0-64833 GCF_002263795.3 Bos taurus
AACGAACGAGAGATCTATCTGTCAGGAGTAGCGCTCTGAACCGCTCTTTACAGCTTCCATTCAAATCAAGTTCTTGTCATTCTCCCTTTAACTTCCAGTGGGAGTCCTCCATCTGGAGCACGCGGGAACCCACCACGCTTACTAATTATGCCTGGGCTGCTAAGACCACAGCACACGCGTCCTCCTCTAGGTAATAGCACCGGATAGGTGTTCGACGTATTCGAAGAGGACCCGTTATTCATAACAACACATCTTCGTAGGGAGTGGTGCCAAACTTCTTGTCTTGAAAGTTTGATTGGTCTTCCGCGTAAACCAAGCTATCAAAGTCTCTTTTTCTCCACCGAATTTTCCTACTGAGCTCTCCTCAATTTTATTAATTCTTGACAATTCTCGCATGATTAGCATTATAGAAGAAGTTCGCTAGGCCCATCTTCTTCCTTCGAATCATCCTGGATCAGTTGGGGGCTGGGTCCAGGCAGGTGGCCGACCGAAACAGGGACCTCAGGAGCAATATCTCAAAAGAGCCAACTCGGTCGAGAGCAGAGCATCGAATCCCACAGCAATCAGAGGCAATAAGCAATGGAGCTCCAGAGATGGACGAACTATGTCTGCTGCAAACTGGCAAATAATGTCAAGGGCACCGGAGTGAGGACCAAGGCAGGAATCACCGGCAGATAGCGCTACAGCGGCAATTATCGTCAAGTCAGATGAAGCCGACAGGGAATGACCACGCAGACCAGCTGGCAATGAGGTCCAACATGCAGGATGAAGTCCGTGCAGGAATTCACGCAGCTCAATGCAGGCCCGTGATCACGTGGACTCTGCAGGCAGACATGAATTCATCGGTGGCTTGAATGCAAGTCCCAGATCCACGTGACTAGAGCAGTCGCACTTGAAACACGTGGCTTATCATGCACTGAATGGACGTGGAACTGTTGCACATGCCAAACTGTGATGAATGTGTTGCTTGGAAGATCGGGCACTGAATCACATGGCTTCATCATGCCCTGAATCACCGTGTGTTTAATCACGACTTATTCTGCGCCAGGGCAATTTGAATCAACAGTGACTGACACACGCGCACACACCTGAATCAGTGGGAATGTGCCAGCGGCACTGGTCAAGCGGGGGCTCTCTCAATGCACTGGATTACACGTGGAGACCGGCGGTCGACATAGCACTGATGACGTGGCCTGTCTTCGGGTACTGATCACGTGTTTATCAGGCCAGTGAATCAGTGGACTGACAGGCACTGATAATGGGACTGGATGCACGCACCTGAATTCAGTGGCTATCATGCACTTTGTGTTATGTGTATTTTGCGCATGCACTGATGCTTAATCGTGGCTCTGATCGGGCACTGTATGCACATGCCCTCATCACATGCAACTGAATCAACGTGCTTTATTCCGGGCAAGTATGAATCAGGTGATGACAGACGCTGAATTCATGGGACTGTGCAACCGCAGATCACGTGGCTCTCATGCACTGATCACCGTGACTGCCGCATGCCAACTGCAATGACGTGGGCCTGTTCGGAGCACTTATCACGTGTTTATCAGGCAGTGATGCACGGAGCAGGCGCTGAATCAGGGGACGGGGTGCAACGCACACTTGATCAGGGTGGCTGTCAGGAACCTGAAACCTGACGCGCCACCGAATCCGATTTTCAGTCAGATCGCACGTAGTGGTCGTTCACATGATCACATATGTTTACGTCATACGGTGATCAAGGACCTCACGCGCGATGGCACCGATGACAGTTCGGCTGGATTCGGGTCTCGAGACCTGATCCGTGACGCTCTAGAGCTCGAGGGACGCACTGAATCAGCTTGTGTTTAATCAGCAGTGATTCAGTTGACTGACAGGCGCTGATCAGGGGAGGGCGGTGCACCGCACTGATCGGTGGGGGCTGATAGGGAAACTGACCCACCTGATCCGGCGCATGCAGTGGATCACGTGGCTGGTCGTTCACAGTGATCACACGTGTTTATCATTACGGTTGAATACATGACCTGATGAGGACGCTGAGTCGACAGCCGTGACTGTGGGCCCGAAGTCAGTCGAAAATGCACGTGGCTGAAGCAGGACACTCGCACTATCAGGTGACTAGGAGGATGCACTGATCCTGTGCCGGGAGCCGGGGAGGCATTCCACTCTGGACCAAAGGTCAATGAAGGAAGGAGGCTCGGCAATAACACGCAAATTGCGGCGATTCGAGCTCAGGAGCTCCCCGGAATAATTTCTCGAGCATCTCCCACCCGCAACAAAAACCGGGAAGTCTGCCCTACTTGGTAATTGCTTTTTAGATGCTATCACCGTGGTGGATTTTCACTGGGGGGCTGTCCCCGACTTCGCTATCTCTGTCAAAGAAGCTTTAACTTACAGGCTCCAATTCAAATCAAGTTCCTTGTCATTCTTCCCTTTCACTTCCAGCTGAGTCTCCATCTGGCGGGAGACGCGACCAGCCACGTTTTTGTGCCTGGCTGCTAAGAACAATCGAGAAGGTAGTCAGGGTGCGGCACCTTTGAGCTTATTCGAAGAGGGCGCCTGGCCGGCCTACGTAAGTGGTGGCAAACTTTGTACCTTGAAGTTTGATTGAGTCTTCCCGCGTAAACTCAAGCTACTCAGTCCTCTTTTCTCCCCCACACAGAAATTTTCCTAGCTGAGCCATACTCCTCATACTCTAATATTATTCTTGACCATCTCTGATTAGCATATAAAGAAGTACAGCCTCACGAGCAATGTCATCACTTCGAGATACAATGCAGGAATCACGCTCTCGCGGCTGGTCCCCAGAGACGCGCTGGGGAACGAGGTTATTTGTCTACTGTATACCAGTCAGGATGGAGAGGTTACATACAGATTTGTGAGCACGATCATCATAGCTTCACTTTAGCACCAGTATCGATGAGAGAGTCGACATTGTATACGGATGTATAACGATGCATGTCACTGCACGAGACTCGAGAAGGCAATAAGCATGGGAAGCTACAGCAGTGACGAATTCATAGTGTTCCTGTCCTATAGATTTGGCAATAATCAAGCACGATCGAGCGACAGGAATCGCAGCCTCAGCCGATGGCAATTGTCAAAGCAGATAGCCGAAGGAATCCACGCCAGCTCAAATGGAATAGTCAATGAGATCGTAGGACAGCGCAGGAATCCGCACGCATCTCGGCCGATCAGTGGACTTATCGCAGGCCACTGAATCACGTGGCTGAATAGTCCAGATACGTGAACTGAGCATGCAACTGATCACGTGGCTATCCAATGCACTGATCGAGTGACTCGCGCATAGCCTGATGACGTGGTGAATCGGCTCTGATCACCGGCTCATCAATGCCACCTGATGCACGGATCGCTTGTATGCAAGGCCCAATGATCAGCAGCATTTAACTATTCGTCTTGCCATGACACACATAGAAGTGCCACGCGCACAGTTGGACCACGACCTGATCCAACAGGCTGGGAGATGTATTCCAATCACGCGCACTGAATCAACGTGACTGCGCAATGCGCTGATGACGGGGTGGGCTGTTCGGGGCACTGATCACGTGTTTATCAGGCCAGTGATCAGTGATGAACAGGCCTTTGCATCAGGGGACTGTTCGAACATAAGTCTAATCTTGAGTCGATAAAATATTGTAGATTACGCTCGCATCAGGAGACTTGACACCTGACCGGCCGTGCAGCATATGATCCAATGTCTCAGATAGTAGGACACTCACTGTGTGAAGTGTGGCTGAGCAACATTCGATCGATTCACGTGCACCTGAAGAGAGAGAGTGTATTCTTGTTCAGCTTATACGTGATCACGTGAACTGCTGCATGCACTGATGCACGGTGCGTTGGGTTATTTCGCTCGGTCGGGTGATCATGTGTTTTATCAACCCGCACGCTGATCAGTGACTGGACACGCCTGATTCACTTTGGAACTGTGGCACGCACTGAATCAGGTGGGCTGAATCAGGAACTGAACACCTGACCCGAATGCAGTGTCACGTGGCTGGTCGTTCACATATCAGAATCGTGTTTATCATGGTGTTTACAACGTGACTGAGAGGCGCTGATCACGTGACTGTGCCGTCAGTGATCACGTGGCTGAGCAGGCACTGATATCGTATGGAGCATGCACTGATCCTGTGCCGGGGAGCCGGGGAGGCATTCCCTCTGGACAAGGTCATGAGGAAAGAGCTGGACCTCCACACGCAATAGCGGGATCGAGCCTCAGGAGTCCACCCGGATATTCTCGAGCATCTTCCCCCCCAAAAAAAACCGGAGTCCCTGCCTACTGTATTGCTTTGTGCTCTTAACCTCTGATTATTCACTGGGGGCTGTCCCCTCCACCCATCTCGCTCTCTCTGCCCAAGATGTTAACTTAAACAGCTCCAATTTTCATCAAGTTCTTGTTCAATTCTTCCCTTTAACTTCCCGTGTTACAACCTGGAGCGCGGACCCACCCATACGCTCGCTTTACTTAATTATGCCCTGGGACTGCTAAGACCCACTCGAGAAGGTGTCTAGGTGAGGCAACCTTTTCGCTATTCGAGAGGGCGCCTTGCGGCCTAACGTAAGTGGTGCAAACTTCTTGTCTTGAAAGTTTGATTGGTCTTCCGCGTAAACCAAGCTACTCAGTCCCTTTTCTCCACCGAATTTTCCTACTGAGCTCTCCTCATAACTATTATTCTGACATCTCTGATTAGCATATAAATAGTCGCCTAGGCCATCTCTCCTTCGAATACCCTGGATCAGTTGGGGCTGGTCCCCGGCAGGTGGCGGACCGAACAGGGACCCTCAGGAGGCAATACTCAAAGAGCTGAGCAGACACGAACCCACGCAATCAGCAGGCAATAAGCATGGAGCTCAGCAGTGACGAATCATGCTGCTCAACTGGCAATAATCAAGCACGTGACCAGGCAGGAATCACGCAGCTCAGCTGGCAATTGTCAAGCAGATGAGCCGACAGGAATCACGCAGCTCAGCTGGCAATTGTCATGCAGATGAGCCGGCAGGAATCACGCAGCTCAGCAGGCCCTGATCACGTGACTCTGCAGGCACTGATCACGTGGCTGATCAAGTCCAGATCACGTGACTGAGCATGCACTGATCACGTGGCTATCATGCACTGATGACGTGACTGCGCATGCACTGATGACGTGGCTGATCGGGCACTGATCACAAGGCTCATCATGCACTGATCACGTGTTTATCAGGCAATGATCAGTGACTGACAGGCACTGATCATGGGACTGTGCACGCACTGATCACGTGGCTCTCATGCACTGATCACGTGACTGCGCATGCACTGATGACGTGGCTGTTCGGGCACTGATCACGTGTTTATCAGGCAGTGATCAGTGACTGACAGGCGCTGATCAGGGGACTGTGCACGCACTGATCAGGTGGCTGATCAGGAACTGACCACCTGACCGCGCATGCAGTGATCACGTGGCTGGTCGTTCACTGATCACGTGTTTATCATACGGTGATCACGTGACTGAGAGGCGCTGATCACGTGACTGTGCCGTCAGTGATCACGTGGCTGAGCAGGCACTGATATCGTGACTGAGCATGCACTGATCATGTGCCGGGAGCCGGGGAGGCATTCCACTCTGGACAAAGGTCATGAGGAAGGAGGCTCGGCATACGCAAATGCGGGATCGAGCCTCAGGAGTCCACCCGGATGTTCTCGAGCATCTCCCCCCCAAAAAAACCGGAGTCTGCCTACTGTATTGCTTTGTGCTGTCACCTCTGATTTCACTGGGGGCTGTCCCCCACCACCATCTCGCTCTCTCTGTCAAAGAGTTAACTTACAGCTCCAATTCATAAAGTTCCTTGTCATTCTTCCCTTTAACTTCCAGCTGAGTCTCCATCTGGAGCGCGGAACCCACCACGCTTACTAATTATGCCTGGGCTGCTAAGACCCACTCGAGAAGGTGTCTAGGGTGAGGCACCTTTCGCTATTCGAGAGGGCGCCTGCAGCCTACGTAAGTGGTGCAAACTTCTTGTCTTGAAGTTTGATTGGTCTTCCGCGTAAACCAAGCTACTCAGTCTCTTTTCTCCACCGAATTTTTCCTACTGAGCTCTCCTCATACTATTATTCTTGACATCTCTGATTAGCATATAAATAGTCGCCTAGGCCACCTCTCCTTCGAATACCCTGGATCAGTTGGGGCTGGTCCCCGGCAGGTGGCGACCGAACAGGGACCTCAGGAGGCAATACTCAAAGAGCTGAGCAGACACGAACCACGCAATCAGCAGGCAATAAGCATGGAGCTCAGCAGTGACGAATCATGCTGCTCAACTGGCAATAATCAAGCACGTGACCAGGCAGGAATCACGCAGCTCAGCTGGCAATTGTCAAGCAGATGAGCCGACAGGAATCACGCAGCTCAGCTGGCAATAGTCATGCAGATGAGCCGGCAGGAAATCACGCAGCTCAGCAGGCCCTGATCACGTGACTCTGCAGGCACTGATCACGTGGCTGATCAAGTCCAGATCACGTGACATGGAGCATGCCTGATCACGTGGCTTATCTGCAACTGATGACGTGCGCTGCGCATGCACTATGACGTGGGCTGATCGGCCACTGATCCCACATGGCTCATTCATGCACTGATCACGTGGTTTATCAGTTCCAATGATCATGACTTGACAGGCACTGATCATGGGACTGTGCACTGCACTGATCACGTGGCTCTCATGCCACTGACACGTGACTGCGCATTCACTGATGACGTGGCTGTTCGGCACTTCACGTGTTTTTATAGGCAGTGATCAGTGACTGACAGGCGCTGATCAGGGGACTGTGCACGCACTGATCAGGTGGCTGATCAGGAACTGAACACCTGACCGCGCATGCAGTGATCACGTGGTGGTCGTTCACTGATCACGTGTTTATCATACGTGATCACGTGACTGCGCATGCACCGGTGTCTATGCATGAAGTGTTAACGTGGCTGTTCGGGCACTGGATCACAGTGTGTGCCGGGCGTTGATTAGTGGCAAGCAGTGATCAGTGGAACTGGACAGGACGCTGATCGCAAACGGTTGGAAGCTTCTGGATGCAGGCGCACTGCCTCAGGTGGGCTGATCAGGAAACTGAAACCAACTGACCCAGGCTCACACGCAATGAGTGGGGTCACGTGGCTGGTCCGTTTTCATCTGATACAGTGTTAATTATCAATACTTCGGGTGTGATCAAACTAGATGAACTGAGAGGGCTGATCACAGTGACTGTGCGTAGTGATCAGTGGCGGATTACGAGTACTAAACATTTTATTTCCGTGACATACTGAGGAGGTGCGGTGATCCTGTGGCGGGAGCCGGGGAGGCATTCCACTCTGGACAAGGTCATGGAGGACACGCGCACGCGCCCGGCATAAAGAACGCCAAATGCGGGATCGAGCCTCAGGATCCCACCCGGGATATTCTCAGAGTCATCCTCCCCCCAAAAAAACCGGAAGTCTCTGCCTACTGTATTGGCTTTTATGCTCCTAAACCTGTGAAATTTTCAACTGGGGGCTGTCCCCTCGCACCACCATCTCCTCTCTCATGGTCAAAGAGTTAAACTTAACAGCTCCAAATTCATCAAAGTGTCCTTGTTCATGTCTTCCCTTTAACTTCCAGCTGTTATCCTCCAATTCTGGAGACGCGAGAGGAACCCAGGGACCTTAACGCTTACTAATTATGCCTGGGCTGCTAAGAGCCCCCTCGAGAAGGTGTCTAGGGTGAGGGCACCTTTCGCTCAGGTATCTTTTCAATCAGAAGAGGGCGGCCTGCGGCCTACGTAATGATCGCTCGCGATAAGGAAGTCCCTTGTCCTTGAAGAGAAGGACATCTCAGGTGTCCGCGTAAAAAACCAAGCAGGTGGGCAGTCTCCTTTTTCCTCCCGATGTTTCCTACTGAGGCCTTCTTCCTCATACTAATTATATCTTGACATCATCTGATTGGGCATATAAAAGAGTTAGCCCATAGGCCCAGTCCTCTCCTTCGAAATACCCTGGATTCAGTTGGGCTGATCCCCGCCAGGGTGGGCGACCGAACCCAAGCGGAACCTCAGGAGGACAAATACTATGGTCAAAGAGCTGAGCAGACACGAATCCACGCAATCAACAGGCAATAAAGGGATGGAGCTCAGCTTTTCAGTTGGAACGAATCATAGCTCTCTCCAAACGGCAACAATCAAAGCAACGCGTGGACAAAGGCAGGAATCAACGCAGCTTCAAGCTGGCCAATTTTGGTCCAAGCAGATGAGACCCGACAGGAATCGACAGCAGCTCAGCTGGCAAATAAGTCAATAGACAGGATGAGCCGGCAGTGAATCACGAAAGCCTTCAGCCAGGCCCTGAATCAGTGATTGCACGGCAACTGATCACCGTGGCTGATCAAGTCCAGATCACGGTGACTGAGGGCTAAAGTAGGAAAGGATGCACAGATGTCGGAAGCTGAGTCACTGGCATATCAATGCAGGAGCTGATGACGTGAACTGGGCGCCATATGGCACTGATGATGTTGGGATGATCGGCCGCACTGAATCAACAAAAGATATCGCGTAATATATCCCTACATTGTGCACCACGATTGCACTTGTGTTTATCAGGCAATAGGGATCAGTGGACTGAGCAATTCAGGCACTGATCATGGACTGTGCACGCCACTGAATCCAGTGGCTTCTCATAGCACTGATCACGTGACTCGCGGCATGCACTGATGACGTGGCCTTTGTTCGGGCACTGAATCAGTGGTTTATGGCAGTGAATCAGTGACTGACAGGCGCTGATCAGGGGACTGTGCACGCACTGATCAGTGGTGGCTGATTTCAGGGAACTGAACACCTGAACCGCTGCATGCAGTGCGATCAACGTGGCTGGTTCGTATCACCTGAATCACGTGTTTATCATAACGGTGAATCACGTGGACTGCGCATGCACTGGATGACGTGGCTGGTTCGGATATATGCACTGATCACTGTGTTTATCAGGCAGTGATCAGTGACTGAACAGGGCTGATCAGGGATGTGCACCAACGACTGATGACTTGTGCCGTCAGTGATCACCGTGCGTGGTTCACTTTAAGCATACGTGGCAGTGACTGAGGCGCTGATCACGTGACTGTGCGTCAGTGATCACGTGGCTGAGCAGGCACTGATATCGTGACTGAGCATGCACTGATCCTGTGCCGGGAGCCGGGGAGGCATTCCACTCTGGACAAAGGTCATGAGGAAGGAGGCTCGGCATACGCAAATGCGGGATCGAGCCTCAGGAGTCCACCCGGATATTCTCGAGCATCTCCCCCCCAAAAAAACCGGAGTCTGCCTACTGTATTGCTTTGTGCTCTCACCTTGATTTCACTGGGGGCTGTCCCCCACCACCATCTCGCTCTCTCTGTCAAAGAGTTAACTTACAGCTCCAATTCATAAAGTTCCTTGTCATTCTTCCCTTTAACTTCCAGCTGAGTCTCCATCTGGAGCGCGGAACCCACCACGCTTACTAATTATGCCTGGGCTGCTAAGACCCACTCGAGAAGGTGTCTAGGGTGAGGCACCTTTCGCTATTCGAGAGGGCGCCTGCGGCCTACGTAAGTGGTGCAAACTTCTTGTCTTGAAGTTTGATTGGTCTTCCGCGTAAACCAAGCTACTCAGTCTCTTTTCTCCACCGAATTTTCCTACTGAGCTCTCCTCATACTATTATTCTTGACATCTCTGATTAGCATATAAATAGTCGCCTAGGCCATCTCTCCTTCGAATACCCTGGATCAGTTGGGGCTGGTCCCCGGCAGGTGGCGACCGAACAGGGACCTCAGGAGGCAATACTCAAAGAGCTGAGCAGACACGAACCACGCAATCAGCAGGCAATAAGCATGGAGCTCAGCAGTGACGAATCATGCTGCTCAACTGGCAATAATCAAGCACGTGACCAGGCAGGAATCACGCAGCTCAGCTGGCAATTGTCAAGCAGATGAGCCGACAGGAATCACGCAGCTCAGCTGGCAATAGTCATGCAGATGAGCCGGCAGGAATCACGCAGCTCAGCAGGCCCTGATCACGTGACTCTGCAGGCACTGATCACGTGGCTGATCAAGTCCAGATCACGTGACTGAGCATGCACTGATCACGTGGCTATCATGCACTGATGACGTGACTGCGCATGCACTGATGACGTGGCTGATCGGGCACTGATCACATGGCTCATCATGCACTGATCACGTGTTTATCAGGCAATGATCAGTGACTGACAGGCACTGATCATGGGACTGTGCACGCACTGATCACGTGGCTCTCATGCACTGATCACGTGACTGCGCATGCACTGATGACGTGGCTGTTCGGGCACTGATCACGTGTTTATCAGGCAGTGATCAGTGACTGACAGGCGCTGATCAGGGGACTGTGCACGCACTGATCAGGTGGCTGATCAGGAACTGAACACCTGACCGCGCATGCAGTGATCACGTGGCTGGTCGTTCACTGATCACGTGTTTATCATACGGTGATCACGTGACTGAGAGGCGCTGATCACGTGACTGTGCCGTCAGTGATCACGTGGCTGAGCAGGCACTGATATCGTGACTGAGCATGCACTGATCCTGTGCCGGGAGCCGGGGAGGCATTCCACTCTGGACAAAGGTCATGAGGAAGGAGGCTCGGCATACGCAAATGCGGGATCGAGCCTCAGGAGTCCACCCGGATATTCTCGAGCATCTCCCCCCCAAAAAAACCGGAGTCTGCCTACTGTATTGCTTTGTGCTCTCACCTGTGATTTCACTGGGGGCTGTCCCCCACCACCATCTCGCTCTCTCTGTCAAAGAGTTAACTTACAGCTCCAATTCATAAAGTTCCTTGTCATTCTTCCCTTTAACTTCCAGCTGAGTCTCCATCTGGAGCGCGGAACCCACCACGCTTACTAATTATGCCTGGGCTGCTAAGACCCACTCGAGAAGGTGTCTAGGGTGAGGCACCTTTCGCTATTCGAGAGGGCGCCTGCGGCCTACGTAAGTGGTGCAAACTTCTTGTCTTGAAGTTTGATTGGTCTTCCGCGTAAACCAAGCTACTCAGTCTCTTTTCTCCACCGAATTTTCCTACTGAGCTCTCCTCATACTATTATTCTTGACATCTCTGATTAGCATATAAATAGTCGCCTAGGCCATCTCTCCTTCGAATACCCTGGATCAGTTGGGGCTGGTCCCCGGCAGGTGGCGACCGAACAGGGACCTCAGGAGGCAATACTCAAAGAGCTGAGCAGACACGAACCACGCAATCAGCAGGCAATAAGCATGGAGCTCAGCAGTGACGAATCATGCTGCTCAACTGGCAATAATCAAGCACGTGACCAGGCAGGAATCACGCAGCTCAGCTGGCAATTGTCAAGCAGATGAGCCGACAGGAATCACGCAGCTCAGCTGGCAATTGTCATGCAGATGAGCCGGCAGGAATCACGCAGCTCAGCAGGCCCTGATCACGTGACTCTGCAGGCACTGATCACGTGGCTGATCAAGTCCAGATCACGTGACTGAGCATGCACTGATCACGTGGCTATCATGCACTGATGACGTGACTGCGCATGCACTGATGACGTGGCTGATCGGGCACTGATCACATGGCTCATCATGCACTGATCACGTGTTTATCAGGCAATGATCAGTGACTGACAGGCACTGATCATGGGACTGTGCACGCACTGATCACGTGGCTCTCATGCACTGATCACGTGACTGCGCATGCACTGATGACGTGGCTGTTCGGGCACTGATCACGTGTTTATCAGGCAGTGATCAGTGACTGACAGGCGCTGATCAGGGGACTGTGCACGCACTGATCAGGTGGCTGATCAGGAACTGACCACCTGACCGCGCATGCAGTGATCACGTGGCTGGTCGTTCACTGATCACGTGTTTATCATACGGTGATCACGTGACTGAGAGGCGCTGATCACGTGACTGTGCCGTCAGTGATCACGTGGCTGAGCAGGCACTGATATCGTGACTGAGCATGCACTGATCCTGTGCCGGGAGCCGGGGAGGCATTCCACTCTGGACAAAGGTCATGAGGAAGGAGGCTCGGCATACGCAAATGCGGGATCGAGCCTCAGGAGTCCACCCGGATATTCTCGAGCATCTCCCCCCCAAAAAAACCGGAGTCTGCCTACTGTATTGCTTTGTGCTCTCACCTGTGATTTCACTGGGGGCTGTCCCCCACCACCATCTCGCTCTCTCTGTCAAAGAGTTAACTTACAGCTCCAATTCATAAAGTTCCTTGTCATTCTTCCCTTTAACTTCCAGCTGAGTCTCCATCTGGAGCGCGGAACCCACCACGCTTACTAATTATGCCTGGGCTGCTAAGACCCACTCGAGAAGGTGTCTAGGGTGAGGCACCTTTCGCTATTCGAGAGGGCGCCTGCGGCCTACGTAAGTGGTGCAAACTTCTTGTCTTGAAGTTTGATTGGTCTTCCGCGTAAACCAAGCTACTCAGTCTCTTTTCTCCACCGAATTTTCCTACTGAGCTCTCCTCATACTATTATTCTTGACATCTCTGATTAGCATATAAATAGTCGCCTAGGCCATCTCTCCTTCGAATACCCTGGATCAGTTGGGGCTGGTCCCCGGCAGGTGGCGACCGAACAGGGACCTCAGGAGGCAATACTCAAAGAGCTGAGCAGACACGAACCACGCAATCAGCAGGCAATAAGCATGGAGCTCAGCAGTGACGAATCATGCTGCTCAACTGGCAATAATCAAGCACGTGACCAGGCAGGAATCACGCAGCTCAGCTGGCAATTGTCAAGCAGATGAGCCGACAGGAATCACGCAGCTCAGCTGGCAATAGTCATGCAGATGAGCCGGCAGGAATCACGCAGCTCAGCAGGCCCTGATCACGTGACTCTGCAGGCACTGATCACGTGGCTGATCAAGTCCAGATCACGTGACTGAGCATGCACTGATCACGTGGCTATCATGCACTGATGACGTGACTGCGCATGCACTGATGACGTGGCTGATCGGGCACTGATCACATGGCTCATCATGCACTGATCACGTGTTTATCAGGCAATGATCAGTGACTGACAGGCACTGATCATGGGACTGTGCACGCACTGATCACGTGGCTCTCATGCACTGATCACGTGACTGCGCATGCACTGATGACGTGGCTGTTCGGGCACTGATCACGTGTTTATCAGGCAGTGATCAGTGACTGACAGGCGCTGATCAGGGGACTGTGCACGCACTGATCAGGTGGCTGATCAGGAACTGACCACCTGACCGCGCATGCAGTGATCACGTGGCTGGTCGTTCACTGATCACGTGTTTATCATACGGTGATCACGTGACTGAGAGGCGCTGATCACGTGACTGTGCCGTCAGTGATCACGTGGCTGAGCAGGCACTGATATCGTGACTGAGCATGCACTGATCCTGTGCCGGGAGCCGGGGAGGCATTCCACTCTGGACAAAGGTCATGAGGAAGGAGGCTCGGCATACGCAAATGCGGGATCGAGCCTCAGGAGTCCACCCGGATATTCTCGAGCATCTCCCCCCCAAAAAAACCGGAGTCTGCCTACTGTATTGCTTTGTGCTCTCACCTGTGATTTCACTGGGGGCTGTCCCCCACCACCATCTCGCTCTCTCTGTCAAAGAGTTAACTTACAGCTCCAATTCATAAAGTTCCTTGTCATTCTTCCCTTTAACTTCCAGCTGAGTCTCCATCTGGAGCGCGGAACCCACCACGCTTACTAATTATGCCTGGGCTGCTAAGACCCACTCGAGAAGGTGTCTAGGGTGAGGCACCTTTCGCTATTCGAGAGGGCGCCTGCGGCCTACGTAAGTGGTGCAAACTTCTTGTCTTGAAGTTTGATTGGTCTTCCGCGTAAACCAAGCTACTCAGTCTCTTTTCTCCACCGAATTTTCCTACTGAGCTCTCCTCATACTATTATTCTTGACATCTCTGATTAGCATATAAATAGTCGCCTAGGCCATCTCTCCTTCGAATACCCTGGATCAGTTGGGGCTGGTCCCCGGCAGGTGGCGACCGAACAGGGACCTCAGGAGGCAATACTCAAAGAGCTGAGCAGACACGAACCACGCAATCAGCAGGCAATAAGCATGGAGCTCAGCAGTGACGAATCATGCTGCTCAACTGGCAATAATCAAGCACGTGACCAGGCAGGAATCACGCAGCTCAGCTGGCAATTGTCAAGCAGATGAGCCGACAGGAATCACGCAGCTCAGCTGGCAATAGTCATGCAGATGAGCCGGCAGGAATCACGCAGCTCAGCAGGCCCTGATCACGTGACTCTGCAGGCACTGATCACGTGGCTGATCAAGTCCAGATCACGTGACTGAGCATGCACTGATCACGTGGCTATCATGCACTGATGACGTGACTGCGCATGCACTGATGACGTGGCTGATCGGGCACTGATCACATGGCTCATCATGCACTGATCACGTGTTTATCAGGCAATGATCAGTGACTGACAGGCGCTGATCATGGGACTGTGCACGCACTGATCACGTGGCTCTCATGCACTGATCACGTGACTGCGCATGCACTGATGACGTGGCTGTTCGGGCACTGATCACGTGTTTATCAGGCAGTGATCAGTGACTGACAGGCGCTGATCAGGGGACTGTGCACGCACTGATCAGGTGGCTGATCAGGAACTGAACACCTGACCGCGCATGCAGTGATCACGTGGCTGGTCGTTCACTGATCACGTGTTTATCATACGGTGATCACGTGACTGAGAGGCGCTGATCACGTGACTGTGCCGTCAGTGATCACGTGGCTGAGCAGGCACTGATATCGTGACTGAGCATGCACTGATCCTGTGCCGGGAGCCGGGGAGGCATTCCACTCTGGACAAAGGTCATGAGGAAGGAGGCTCGGCATACGCAAATGCGGGATCGAGCCTCAGGAGTCCACCCGGATATTCTCGAGCATCTCCCCCCCAAAAAAACCGGAGTCTGCCTACTGTATTGCTTTGTGCTCTCACCTGTGATTTCACTGGGGGCTGTCCCCCACCACCATCTCGCTCTCTCTGTCAAAGAGTTAACTTACAGCTCCAATTCATAAAGTTCCTTGTCATTCTTCCCTTTAACTTCCAGCTGAGTCTCCATCTGGAGCGCGGAACCCACCACGCTTACTAATTATGCCTGGGCTGCTAAGACCCACTCGAGAAGGTGTCTAGGGTGAGGCACCTTTCGCTATTCGAGAGGGCGCCTGCGGCCTACGTAAGTGGTGCAAACTTCTTGTCTTGAAGTTTGATTGGTCTTCCGCGTAAACCAAGCTACTCAGTCTCTTTTCTCCACCGAATTTTCCTACTGAGCTCTCCTCATACTATTATTCTTGACATCTCTGATTAGCATATAAATAGTCGCCTAGGCCATCTCTCCTTCGAATACCCTGGATCAGTTGGGGCTGGTCCCCGGCAGGTGGCGACCGAACAGGGACCTCAGGAGGCAATACTCAAAGAGCTGAGCAGACACGAACCACGCAATCAGCAGGCAATAAGCATGGAGCTCAGCAGTGACGAATCATGCTGCTCAACTGGCAATAATCAAGCACGTGACCAGGCAGGAATCACGCAGCTCAGCTGGCAATTGTCAAGCAGATGAGCCGACAGGAATCACGCAGCTCAGCTGGCAATAGTCATGCAGATGAGCCGGCAGGAATCACGCAGCTCAGCAGGCCCTGATCACGTGACTCTGCAGGCACTGATCACGTGGCTGATCAAGTCCAGATCACGTGACTGAGCATGCACTGATCACGTGGCTATCATGCACTGATGACGTGACTGCGCATGCACTGATGACGTGGCTGATCGGGCACTGATCACATGGCTCATCATGCACTGATCACGTGTTTATCAGGCAATGATCAGTGACTGACAGGCACTGATCATGGGACTGTGCACGCACTGATCACGTGGCTCTCATGCACTGATCACGTGACTGCGCATGCACTGATGACGTGGCTGTTCGGGCACTGATCACGTGTTTATCAGGCAGTGATCAGTGACTGACAGGCGCTGATCAGGGGACTGTGCACGCACTGATCAGGTGGCTGATCAGGAACTGACCACCTGACCGCGCATGCAGTGATCACGTGGCTGGTCGTTCACTGATCACGTGTTTATCATACGGTGATCACGTGACTGAGAGGCGCTGATCACGTGACTGTGCCGTCAGTGATCACGTGGCTGAGCAGGCACTGATATCGTGACTGAGCATGCACTGATCCTGTGCCGGGAGCCGGGGAGGCATTCCACTCTGGACAAAGGTCATGAGGAAGGAGGCTCGGCATACGCAAATGCGGGATCGAGCCTCAGGAGTCCACCCGGATATTCTCGAGCATCTCCCCCCCAAAAAAACCGGAGTCTGCCTACTGTATTGCTTTGTGCTCTCACCTGTGATTTCACTGGGGGCTGTCCCCCACCACCATCTCGCTCTCTCTGTCAAAGAGTTAACTTACAGCTCCAATTCATAAAGTTCCTTGTCATTCTTCCCTTTAACTTCCAGCTGAGTCTCCATCTGGAGCGCGGAACCCACCACGCTTACTAATTATGCCTGGGCTGCTAAGACCCACTCGAGAAGGTGTCTAGGGTGAGGCACCTTTCGCTATTCGAGAGGGCGCCTGCGGCCTACGTAAGTGGTGCAAACTTCTTGTCTTGAAGTTTGATTGGTCTTCCGCGTAAACCAAGCTACTCAGTCTCTTTTCTCCACCGAATTTTCCTACTGAGCTCTCCTCATACTATTATTCTTGACATCTCTGATTAGCATATAAATAGTCGCCTAGGCCATCTCTCCTTCGAATACCCTGGATCAGTTGGGGCTGGTCCCCGGCAGGTGGCGACCGAACAGGGACCTCAGGAGGCAATACTCAAAGAGCTGAGCAGACACGAACCACGCAATCAGCAGGCAATAAGCATGGAGCTCAGCAGTGACGAATCATGCTGCTCAACTGGCAATAATCAAGCACGTGACCAGGCAGGAATCACGCAGCTCAGCTGGCAATTGTCAAGCAGATGAGCCGACAGGAATCACGCAGCTCAGCTGGCAATAGTCATGCAGATGAGCCGGCAGGAATCACGCAGCTCAGCAGGCCCTGATCACGTGACTCTGCAGGCACTGATCACGTGGCTGATCAAGTCCAGATCACGTGACTGAGCATGCACTGATCACGTGGCTATCATGCACTGATGACGTGACTGCGCATGCACTGATGACGTGGCTGATCGGGCACTGATCACATGGCTCATCATGCACTGATCACGTGTTTATCAGGCAATGATCAGTGACTGACAGGCACTGATCATGGGACTGTGCACGCACTGATCACGTGGCTCTCATGCACTGATCACGTGACTGCGCATGCACTGATGACGTGGCTGTTCGGGCACTGATCACGTGTTTATCAGGCAGTGATCAGTGACTGACAGGCGCTGATCAGGGGACTGTGCACGCACTGATCAGGTGGCTGATCAGGAACTGAACACCTGACCGCGCATGCAGTGATCACGTGGCTGGTCGTTCACTGATCACGTGTTTATCATACGGTGATCACGTGACTGAGAGGCGCTGATCACGTGACTGTGCCGTCAGTGATCACGTGGCTGAGCAGGCACTGATATCGTGACTGAGCATGCACTGATCCTGTGCCGGGAGCCGGGGAGGCATTCCACTCTGGACAAAGGTCATGAGGAAGGAGGCTCGGCATACGCAAATGCGGGATCGAGCCTCAGGAGTCCACCCGGATATTCTCGAGCATCTCCCCCCCAAAAAAACCGGAGTCTGCCTACTGTATTGCTTTATGCTCTCACCTGTGATTTCACTGGGGGCTGTCCCCCACCACCATCTCGCTCTCTCTGTCAAAGAGTTAACTTACAGCTCCAATTCATAAAGTTCCTTGTCATTCTTCCCTTTAACTTCCAGCTGAGTCTCCATCTGGAGCGCGGAACCCACCACGCTTACTAATTATGCCTGGGCTGCTAAGACCCACTCGAGAAGGTGTCTAGGGTGAGGCACCTTTCGCTATTCGAGAGGGCGCCTGCGGCCTACGTAAGTGGTGCAAACTTCTTGTCTTGAAGTTTGATTGGTCTTCCGCGTAAACCAAGCTACTCAGTCTCTTTTCTCCACCGAATTTTCCTACTGAGCTCTCCTCATACTATTATTCTTGACATCTCTGATTAGCATATAAATAGTCGCCTAGGCCATCTCTCCTTCGAATACCCTGGATCAGTTGGGGCTGGTCCCCGGCAGGTGGCGACCGAACAGGGACCTCAGGAGGCAATACTCAAAGAGCTGAGCAGACACGAACCACGCAATCAGCAGGCAATAAGCATGGAGCTCAGCAGTGACGAATCATGCTGCTCAACTGGCAATAATCAAGCACGTGACCAGGCAGGAATCACGCAGCTCAGCTGGCAATTGTCAAGCAGATGAGCCGACAGGAATCACGCAGCTCAGCTGGCAATAGTCATGCAGATGAGCCGGCAGGAATCACGCAGCTCAGCAGGCCCTGATCACGTGACTCTGCAGGCACTGATCACGTGGCTGATCAAGTCCAGATCACGTGACTGAGCATGCACTGATCACGTGGCTATCATGCACTGATGACGTGCCTGCGCATGCACTGATGACGTGGCTGATCGGGCACTGATCACATGGCTCATCATGCACTGATCACGTGTTTATCAGGCAATGATCAGTGACTGACAGGCACTGATCATGGGACTGTGCACGCACTGATCACGTGGCTCTCATGCACTGATCACGTGACTGCGCATGCACTGATGACGTGGCTGTTCGGGCACTGATCACGTGTTTATCAGGCAGTGATCAGTGACTGACAGGCGCTGATCAGGGGACTGTGCACGCACTGATCAGGTGGCTGATCAGGAACTGACCACCTGACCGCGCATGCAGTGATCACGTGGCTGGTCGTTCACTGATCACGTGTTTATCATACGGTGATCACGTGACTGAGAGGCGCTGATCACGTGACTGTGCCGTCAGTGATCACGTGGCTGAGCAGGCACTGATATCGTGACTGAGCATGCACTGATCCTGTGCCGGGAGCCGGGGAGGCATTCCACTCTGGACAAAGGTCATGAGGAAGGAGGCTCGGCATACGCAAATGCGGGATCGAGCCTCAGGAGTCCACCCGGATATTCTCGAGCATCTCCCCCCCAAAAAAACCGGAGTCTGCCTACTGTATTGCTTTGTGCTCTCACCTGTGATTTCACTGGGGGCTGTCCCCCACCACCATCTCGCTCTCTCTGTCAAAGAGTTAACTTACAGCTCCAATTCATAAAGTTCCTTGTCATTCTTCCCTTTAACTTCCAGCTGAGTCTCCATCTGGAGCGCGGAACCCACCACGCTTACTAATTATGCCTGGGCTGCTAAGACCCACTCGAGAAGGTGTCTAGGGTGAGGCACCTTTCGCTATTCGAGAGGGCGCCTGCGGCCTACGTAAGTGGTGCAAACTTCTTGTCTTGAAGTTTGATTGGTCTTCCGCGTAAACCAAGCTACTCAGTCTCTTTTCTCCACCGAATTTTCCTACTGAGCTCTCCTCATACTATTATTCTTGACATCTCTGATTAGCATATAAATAGTCGCCTAGGCCATCTCTCCTTCGAATACCCTGGATCAGTTGGGGCTGGTCCCCGGCAGGTGGCGACCGAACAGGGACCTCAGGAGGCAATACTCAAAGAGCTGAGCAGACACGAACCACGCAATCAGCAGGCAATAAGCATGGAGCTCAGCAGTGACGAATCATGCTGCTCAACTGGCAATAATCAAGCACGTGACCAGGCAGGAATCACGCAGCTCAGCTGGCAATTGTCAAGCAGATGAGCCGACAGGAATCACGCAGCTCAGCTGGCAATAGTCATGCAGATGAGCCGGCAGGAATCACGCAGCTCAGCAGGCCCTGATCACGTGACTCTGCAGGCACTGATCACGTGGCTGATCAAGTCCAGATCACGTGACTGAGCATGCACTGATCACGTGGCTATCATGCACTGATGACGTGACTGCGCATGCACTGATGACGTGGCTGATCGGGCACTGATCACATGGCTCATCATGCACTGATCACGTGTTTATCAGGCAATGATCAGTGACTGACAGGCACTGATCATGGGACTGTGCACGCACTGATCACGTGGCTCTCATGCACTGATCACGTGACTGCGCATGCACTGATGACGTGGCTGTTCGGGCACTGATCACGTGTTTATCAGGCAGTGATCAGTGACTGACAGGCGCTGATCAGGGGACTGTGCACGCACTGATCAGGTGGCTGATCAGGAACTGAACACCTGACCGCGCATGCAGTGATCACGTGGCTGGTCGTTCACTGATCACGTGTTTATCATACGGTGATCACGTGACTGAGAGGCGCTGATCACGTGACTGTGCCGTCAGTGATCACGTGGCTGAGCAGGCACTGATATCGTGACTGAGCATGCACTGATCCTGTGCCGGGAGCCGGGGAGGCATTCCACTCTGGACAAAGGTCATGAGGAAGGAGGCTCGGCATACGCAAATGCGGGATCGAGCCTCAGGAGTCCACCCGGATATTCTCGAGCATCTCCCCCCCAAAAAAACCGGAGTCTGCCTACTGTATTGCTTTATGCTCTCACCTGTGATTTCACTGGGGGCTGTCCCCCACCACCATCTCGCTCTCTCTGTCAAAGAGTTAACTTACAGCTCCAATTCATAAAGTTCCTTGTCATTCTTCCCTTTAACTTCCAGCTGAGTCTCCATCTGGAGCGCGGAACCCACCACGCTTACTAATTATGCCTGGGCTGCTAAGACCCACTCGAGAAGGTGTCTAGGGTGAGGCACCTTTCGCTATTCGAGAGGGCGCCTGCGGCCTACGTAAGTGGTGCAAACTTCTTGTCTTGAAGTTTGATTGGTCTTCCGCGTAAACCAAGCTACTCAGTCTCTTTTCTCCACCGAATTTTCCTACTGAGCTCTCCTCATACTATTATTCTTGACATCTCTGATTAGCATATAAATAGTCGCCTAGGCCATCTCTCCTTCGAATACCCTGGATCAGTTGGGGCTGGTCCCCGGCAGGTGGCGACCGAACAGGGACCTCAGGAGGCAATACTCAAAGAGCTGAGCAGACACGAACCACGCAATCAGCAGGCAATAAGCATGGAGCTCAGCAGTGACGAATCATGCTGCTCAACTGGCAATAATCAAGCACGTGACCAGGCAGGAATCACGCAGCTCAGCTGGCAATTGTCAAGCAGATGAGCCGACAGGAATCACGCAGCTCAGCTGGCAATAGTCATGCAGATGAGCCGGCAGGAATCACGCAGCTCAGCAGGCCCTGATCACGTGACTCTGCAGGCACTGATCACGTGGCTGATCAAGTCCAGATCACGTGACTGAGCATGCACTGATCACGTGGCTATCATGCACTGATGACGTGACTGCGCATGCACTGATGACGTGGCTGATCGGGCACTGATCACATGGCTCATCATGCACTGATCACGTGTTTATCAGGCAATGATCAGTGACTGACAGGCACTGATCATGGGACTGTGCACGCACTGATCACGTGGCTCTCATGCACTGATCACGTGACTGCGCATGCACTGATGACGTGGCTGTTCGGGCACTGATCACGTGTTTATCAGGCAGTGATCAGTGACTGACAGGCGCTGATCAGGGGACTGTGCACGCACTGATCAGGTGGCTGATCAGGAACTGAACACCTGACCGCGCATGCAGTGATCACGTGGCTGGTCGTTCACTGATCACGTGTTTATCATACGGTGATCACGTGACTGAGAGGCGCTGATCACGTGACTGTGCCGTCAGTGATCACGTGGCTGAGCAGGCACTGATATCGTGACTGAGCATGCACTGATCCTGTGCCGGGAGCCGGGGAGGCATTCCACTCTGGACAAAGGTCATGAGGAAGGAGGCTCGGCATACGCAAATGCGGGATCGAGCCTCAGGAGTCCACCCGGATATTCTCGAGCATCTCCCCCCCAAAAAAACCGGAGTCTGCCTACTGTATTGCTTTGTGCTCTCACCTGTGATTTCACTGGGGGCTGTCCCCCACCACCATCTCGCTCTCTCTGTCAAAGAGTTAACTTACAGCTCCAATTCATAAAGTTCCTTGTCATTCTTCCCTTTAACTTCCAGCTGAGTCTCCATCTGGAGCGCGGAACCCACCACGCTTACTAATTATGCCTGGGCTGCTAAGACCCACTCGAGAAGGTGTCTAGGGTGAGGCACCTTTCGCTATTCGAGAGGGCGCCTGCGGCCTACGTAAGTGGTGCAAACTTCTTGTCTTGAAGTTTGATTGGTCTTCCGCGTAAACCAAGCTACTCAGTCTCTTTTCTCCACCGAATTTTCCTACTGAGCTCTCCTCATACTATTATTCTTGACATCTCTGATTAGCATATAAATAGTCGCCTAGGCCATCTCTCCTTCGAATACCCTGGATCAGTTGGGGCTGGTCCCCGGCAGGTGGCGACCGAACAGGGACCTCAGGAGGCAATACTCAAAGAGCTGAGCAGACACGAACCACGCAATCAGCAGGCAATAAGCATGGAGCTCAGCAGTGACGAATCATGCTGCTCAACTGGCAATAATCAAGCACGTGACCAGGCAGGAATCACGCAGCTCAGCTGGCAATTGTCAAGCAGATGAGCCGACAGGAATCACGCAGCTCAGCTGGCAATAGTCATGCAGATGAGCCGGCAGGAATCACGCAGCTCAGCAGGCCCTGATCACGTGACTCTGCAGGCACTGATCACGTGGCTGATCAAGTCCAGATCACGTGACTGAGCATGCACTGATCACGTGGCTATCATGCACTGATGACGTGCCTGCGCATGCACTGATGACGTGGCTGATCGGGCACTGATCACATGGCTCATCATGCACTGATCACGTGTTTATCAGGCAATGATCAGTGACTGACAGGCACTGATCATGGGACTGTGCACGCACTGATCACGTGGCTCTCATGCACTGATCACGTGACTGCGCATGCACTGATGACGTGGCTGTTCGGGCACTGATCACGTGTTTATCAGGCAGTGATCAGTGACTGACAGGCGCTGATCAGGGGACTGTGCACGCACTGATCAGGTGGCTGATCAGGAACTGAACACCTGACCGCGCATGCAGTGATCACGTGGCTGGTCGTTCACTGATCACGTGTTTATCATACGGTGATCACGTGACTGAGAGGCGCTGATCACGTGACTGTGCCGTCAGTGATCACGTGGCTGAGCAGGCACTGATATCGTGACTGAGCATGCACTGATCCTGTGCCGGGAGCCGGGGAGGCATTCCACTCTGGACAAAGGTCATGAGGAAGGAGGCTCGGCATACGCAAATGCGGGATCGAGCCTCAGGAGTCCACCCGGATATTCTCGAGCATCTCCCCCCCAAAAAAACCGGAGTCTGCCTACTGTATTGCTTTGTGCTCTCACCTGTGATTTCACTGGGGGCTGTCCCCCACCACCATCTCGCTCTCTCTGTCAAAGAGTTAACTTACAGCTCCAATTCATAAAGTTCCTTGTCATTCTTCCCTTTAACTTCCAGCTGAGTCTCCATCTGGAGCGCGGAACCCACCACGCTTACTAATTATGCCTGGGCTGCTAAGACCCACTCGAGAAGGTGTCTAGGGTGAGGCACCTTTCGCTATTCGAGAGGGCGCCTGCGGCCTACGTAAGTGGTGCAAACTTCTTGTCTTGAAGTTTGATTGGTCTTCCGCGTAAACCAAGCTACTCAGTCTCTTTTCTCCACCGAATTTTCCTACTGAGCTCTCCTCATACTATTATTCTTGACATCTCTGATTAGCATATAAATAGTCGCCTAGGCCATCTCTCCTTCGAATACCCTGGATCAGTTGGGGCTGGTCCCCGGCAGGTGGCGACCGAACAGGGACCTCAGGAGGCAATACTCAAAGAGCTGAGCAGACACGAACCACGCAATCAGCAGGCAATAAGCATGGAGCTCAGCAGTGACGAATCATGCTGCTCAACTGGCAATAATCAAGCACGTGACCAGGCAGGAATCACGCAGCTCAGCTGGCAATTGTCAAGCAGATGAGCCGACAGGAATCACGCAGCTCAGCTGGCAATTGTCATGCAGATGAGCCGGCAGGAATCACGCAGCTCAGCAGGCCCTGATCACGTGACTCTGCAGGCACTGATCACGTGGCTGATCAAGTCCAGATCACGTGACTGAGCATGCACTGATCACGTGGCTATCATGCACTGATGACGTGACTGCGCATGCACTGATGACGTGGCTGATCGGGCACTGATCACATGGCTCATCATGCACTGATCACGTGTTTATCAGGCAATGATCAGTGACTGACAGGCACTGATCATGGGACTGTGCACGCACTGATCACGTGGCTCTCATGCACTGATCACGTGACTGCGCATGCACTGATGACGTGGCTGTTCGGGCACTGATCACGTGTTTATCAGGCAGTGATCAGTGACTGACAGGCGCTGATCAGGGGACTGTGCACGCACTGATCAGGTGGCTGATCAGGAACTGAACACCTGACCGCGCATGCAGTGATCACGTGGCTGGTCGTTCACTGATCACGTGTTTATCATACGGTGATCACGTGACTGAGAGGCGCTGATCACGTGACTGTGCCGTCAGTGATCACGTGGCTGAGCAGGCACTGATATCGTGACTGAGCATGCACTGATCCTGTGCCGGGAGCCGGGGAGGCATTCCACTCTGGACAAAGGTCATGAGGAAGGAGGCTCGGCATACGCAAATGCGGGATCGAGCCTCAGGAGTCCACCCGGATATTCTCGAGCATCTCCCCCCCAAAAAAACCGGAGTCTGCCTACTGTATTGCTTTATGCTCTCACCTGTGATTTCACTGGGGGCTGTCCCCCACCACCATCTCGCTCTCTCTGTCAAAGAGTTAACTTACAGCTCCAATTCATAAAGTTCCTTGTCATTCTTCCCTTTAACTTCCAGCTGAGTCTCCATCTGGAGCGCGGAACCCACCACGCTTACTAATTATGCCTGGGCTGCTAAGACCCACTCGAGAAGGTGTCTAGGGTGAGGCACCTTTCGCTATTCGAGAGGGCGCCTGCGGCCTACGTAAGTGGTGCAAACTTCTTGTCTTGAAGTTTGATTGGTCTTCCGCGTAAACCAAGCTACTCAGTCTCTTTTCTCCACCGAATTTTCCTACTGAGCTCTCCTCATACTATTATTCTTGACATCTCTGATTAGCATATAAATAGTCGCCTAGGCCATCTCTCCTTCGAATACCCTGGATCAGTTGGGGCTGGTCCCCGGCAGGTGGCGACCGAACAGGGACCTCAGGAGGCAATACTCAAAGAGCTGAGCAGACACGAACCACGCAATCAGCAGGCAATAAGCATGGAGCTCAGCAGTGACGAATCATGCTGCTCAACTGGCAATAATCAAGCACGTGACCAGGCAGGAATCACGCAGCTCAGCTGGCAATTGTCAAGCAGATGAGCCGACAGGAATCACGCAGCTCAGCTGGCAATAGTCATGCAGATGAGCCGGCAGGAATCACGCAGCTCAGCAGGCCCTGATCACGTGACTCTGCAGGCACTGATCACGTGGCTGATCAAGTCCAGATCACGTGACTGAGCATGCACTGATCACGTGGCTATCATGCACTGATGACGTGCCTGCGCATGCACTGATGACGTGGCTGATCGGGCACTGATCACATGGCTCATCATGCACTGATCACGTGTTTATCAGGCAATGATCAGTGACTGACAGGCACTGATCATGGGACTGTGCACGCACTGATCACGTGGCTCTCATGCACTGATCACGTGACTGCGCATGCACTGATGACGTGGCTGTTCGGGCACTGATCACGTGTTTATCAGGCAGTGATCAGTGACTGACAGGCGCTGATCAGGGGACTGTGCACGCACTGATCAGGTGGCTGATCAGGAACTGACCACCTGACCGCGCATGCAGTGATCACGTGGCTGGTCGTTCACTGATCACGTGTTTATCATACGGTGATCACGTGACTGAGAGGCGCTGATCACGTGACTGTGCCGTCAGTGATCACGTGGCTGAGCAGGCACTGATATCGTGACTGAGCATGCACTGATCCTGTGCCGGGAGCCGGGGAGGCATTCCACTCTGGACAAAGGTCATGAGGAAGGAGGCTCGGCATACGCAAATGCGGGATCGAGCCTCAGGAGTCCACCCGGATATTCTCGAGCATCTCCCCCCCAAAAAAACCGGAGTCTGCCTACTGTATTGCTTTATGCTCTCACCTGTGATTTCACTGGGGGCTGTCCCCCACCACCATCTCGCTCTCTCTGTCAAAGAGTTAACTTACAGCTCCAATTCATAAAGTTCCTTGTCATTCTTCCCTTTAACTTCCAGCTGAGTCTCCATCTGGAGCGCGGAACCCACCACGCTTACTAATTATGCCTGGGCTGCTAAGACCCACTCGAGAAGGTGTCTAGGGTGAGGCACCTTTCGCTATTCGAGAGGGCGCCTGCGGCCTACGTAAGTGGTGCAAACTTCTTGTCTTGAAGTTTGATTGGTCTTCCGCGTAAACCAAGCTACTCAGTCTCTTTTCTCCACCGAATTTTCCTACTGAGCTCTCCTCATACTATTATTCTTGACATCTCTGATTAGCATATAAATAGTCGCCTAGGCCATCTCTCCTTCGAATACCCTGGATCAGTTGGGGCTGGTCCCCGGCAGGTGGCGACCGAACAGGGACCTCAGGAGGCAATACTCAAAGAGCTGAGCAGACACGAACCACGCAATCAGCAGGCAATAAGCATGGAGCTCAGCAGTGACGAATCATGCTGCTCAACTGGCAATAATCAAGCACGTGACCAGGCAGGAATCACGCAGCTCAGCTGGCAATTGTCAAGCAGATGAGCCGACAGGAATCACGCAGCTCAGCTGGCAATAGTCATGCAGATGAGCCGGCAGGAATCACGCAGCTCAGCAGGCCCTGATCACGTGACTCTGCAGGCACTGATCACGTGGCTGATCAAGTCCAGATCACGTGACTGAGCATGCACTGATCACGTGGCTATCATGCACTGATGACGTGCCTGCGCATGCACTGATGACGTGGCTGATCGGGCACTGATCACATGGCTCATCATGCACTGATCACGTGTTTATCAGGCAATGATCAGTGACTGACAGGCACTGATCATGGGACTGTGCACGCACTGATCACGTGGCTCTCATGCACTGATCACGTGACTGCGCATGCACTGATGACGTGGCTGTTCGGGCACTGATCACGTGTTTATCAGGCAGTGATCAGTGACTGACAGGCGCTGATCAGGGGACTGTGCACGCACTGATCAGGTGGCTGATCAGGAACTGAACACCTGACCGCGCATGCAGTGATCACGTGGCTGGTCGTTCACTGATCACGTGTTTATCATACGGTGATCACGTGACTGAGAGGCGCTGATCACGTGACTGTGCCGTCAGTGATCACGTGGCTGAGCAGGCACTGATATCGTGACTGAGCATGCACTGATCCTGTGCCGGGAGCCGGGGAGGCATTCCACTCTGGACAAAGGTCATGAGGAAGGAGGCTCGGCATACGCAAATGCGGGATCGAGCCTCAGGAGTCCACCCGGATATTCTCGAGCATCTCCCCCCCAAAAAAACCGGAGTCTGCCTACTGTATTGCTTTGTGCTCTCACCTGTGATTTCACTGGGGGCTGTCCCCCACCACCATCTCGCTCTCTCTGTCAAAGAGTTAACTTACAGCTCCAATTCATAAAGTTCCTTGTCATTCTTCCCTTTAACTTCCAGCTGAGTCTCCATCTGGAGCGCGGAACCCACCACGCTTACTAATTATGCCTGGGCTGCTAAGACCCACTCGAGAAGGTGTCTAGGGTGAGGCACCTTTCGCTATTCGAGAGGGCGCCTGCGGCCTACGTAAGTGGTGCAAACTTCTTGTCTTGAAGTTTGATTGGTCTTCCGCGTAAACCAAGCTACTCAGTCTCTTTTCTCCACCGAATTTTCCTACTGAGCTCTCCTCATACTATTATTCTTGACATCTCTGATTAGCATATAAATAGTCGCCTAGGCCATCTCTCCTTCGAATACCCTGGATCAGTTGGGGCTGGTCCCCGGCAGGTGGCGACCGAACAGGGACCTCAGGAGGCAATACTCAAAGAGCTGAGCAGACACGAACCACGCAATCAGCAGGCAATAAGCATGGAGCTCAGCAGTGACGAATCATGCTGCTCAACTGGCAATAATCAAGCACGTGACCAGGCAGGAATCACGCAGCTCAGCTGGCAATTGTCAAGCAGATGAGCCGACAGGAATCACGCAGCTCAGCTGGCAATTGTCATGCAGATGAGCCGGCAGGAATCACGCAGCTCAGCAGGCCCTGATCACGTGACTCTGCAGGCACTGATCACGTGGCTGATCAAGTCCAGATCACGTGACTGAGCATGCACTGATCACGTGGCTATCATGCACTGATGACGTGCCTGCGCATGCACTGATGACGTGGCTGATCGGGCACTGATCACATGGCTCATCATGCACTGATCACGTGTTTATCAGGCAATGATCAGTGACTGACAGGCACTGATCATGGGACTGTGCACGCACTGATCACGTGGCTCTCATGCACTGATCACGTGACTGCGCATGCACTGATGACGTGGCTGTTCGGGCACTGATCACGTGTTTATCAGGCAGTGATCAGTGACTGACAGGCGCTGATCAGGGGACTGTGCACGCACTGATCAGGTGGCTGATCAGGAACTGAACACCTGACCGCGCATGCAGTGATCACGTGGCTGGTCGTTCACTGATCACGTGTTTATCATACGGTGATCACGTGACTGAGAGGCGCTGATCACGTGACTGTGCCGTCAGTGATCACGTGGCTGAGCAGGCACTGATATCGTGACTGAGCATGCACTGATCCTGTGCCGGGAGCCGGGGAGGCATTCCACTCTGGACAAAGGTCATGAGGAAGGAGGCTCGGCATACGCAAATGCGGGATCGAGCCTCAGGAGTCCACCCGGATATTCTCGAGCATCTCCCCCCCAAAAAAACCGGAGTCTGCCTACTGTATTGCTTTGTGCTCTCACCTGTGATTTCACTGGGGGCTGTCCCCCACCACCATCTCGCTCTCTCTGTCAAAGAGTTAACTTACAGCTCCAATTCATAAAGTTCCTTGTCATTCTTCCCTTTAACTTCCAGCTGAGTCTCCATCTGGAGCGCGGAACCCACCACGCTTACTAATTATGCCTGGGCTGCTAAGACCCACTCGAGAAGGTGTCTAGGGTGAGGCACCTTTCGCTATTCGAGAGGGCGCCTGCGGCCTACGTAAGTGGTGCAAACTTCTTGTCTTGAAGTTTGATTGGTCTTCCGCGTAAACCAAGCTACTCAGTCTCTTTTCTCCACCGAATTTTCCTACTGAGCTCTCCTCATACTATTATTCTTGACATCTCTGATTAGCATATAAATAGTCGCCTAGGCCATCTCTCCTTCGAATACCCTGGATCAGTTGGGGCTGGTCCCCGGCAGGTGGCGACCGAACAGGGACCTCAGGAGGCAATACTCAAAGAGCTGAGCAGACACGAACCACGCAATCAGCAGGCAATAAGCATGGAGCTCAGCAGTGACGAATCATGCTGCTCAACTGGCAATAATCAAGCACGTGACCAGGCAGGAATCACGCAGCTCAGCTGGCAATTGTCAAGCAGATGAGCCGACAGGAATCACGCAGCTCAGCTGGCAATAGTCATGCAGATGAGCCGGCAGGAATCACGCAGCTCAGCAGGCCCTGATCACGTGACTCTGCAGGCACTGATCACGTGGCTGATCAAGTCCAGATCACGTGACTGAGCATGCACTGATCACGTGGCTATCATGCACTGATGACGTGCCTGCGCATGCACTGATGACGTGGCTGATCGGGCACTGATCACATGGCTCATCATGCACTGATCACGTGTTTATCAGGCAATGATCAGTGACTGACAGGCACTGATCATGGGACTGTGCACGCACTGATCACGTGGCTCTCATGCACTGATCACGTGACTGCGCATGCACTGATGACGTGGCTGTTCGGGCACTGATCACGTGTTTATCAGGCAGTGATCAGTGACTGACAGGCGCTGATCAGGGGACTGTGCACGCACTGATCAGGTGGCTGATCAGGAACTGACCACCTGACCGCGCATGCAGTGATCACGTGGCTGGTCGTTCACTGATCACGTGTTTATCATACGGTGATCACGTGACTGAGAGGCGCTGATCACGTGACTGTGCCGTCAGTGATCACGTGGCTGAGCAGGCACTGATATCGTGACTGAGCATGCACTGATCCTGTGCCGGGAGCCGGGGAGGCATTCCACTCTGGACAAAGGTCATGAGGAAGGAGGCTCGGCATACGCAAATGCGGGATCGAGCCTCAGGAGTCCACCCGGATATTCTCGAGCATCTCCCCCCCAAAAAAACCGGAGTCTGCCTACTGTATTGCTTTGTGCTCTCACCTGTGATTTCACTGGGGGCTGTCCCCCACCACCATCTCGCTCTCTCTGTCAAAGAGTTAACTTACAGCTCCAATTCATAAAGTTCCTTGTCATTCTTCCCTTTAACTTCCAGCTGAGTCTCCATCTGGAGCGCGGAACCCACCACGCTTACTAATTATGCCTGGGCTGCTAAGACCCACTCGAGAAGGTGTCTAGGGTGAGGCACCTTTCGCTATTCGAGAGGGCGCCTGCGGCCTACGTAAGTGGTGCAAACTTCTTGTCTTGAAGTTTGATTGGTCTTCCGCGTAAACCAAGCTACTCAGTCTCTTTTCTCCACCGAATTTTCCTACTGAGCTCTCCTCATACTATTATTCTTGACATCTCTGATTAGCATATAAATAGTCGCCTAGGCCATCTCTCCTTCGAATACCCTGGATCAGTTGGGGCTGGTCCCCGGCAGGTGGCGACCGAACAGGGACCTCAGGAGGCAATACTCAAAGAGCTGAGCAGACACGAACCACGCAATCAGCAGGCAATAAGCATGGAGCTCAGCAGTGACGAATCATGCTGCTCAACTGGCAATAATCAAGCACGTGACCAGGCAGGAATCACGCAGCTCAGCTGGCAATTGTCAAGCAGATGAGCCGACAGGAATCACGCAGCTCAGCTGGCAATAGTCATGCAGATGAGCCGGCAGGAATCACGCAGCTCAGCAGGCCCTGATCACGTGACTCTGCAGGCACTGATCACGTGGCTGATCAAGTCCAGATCACGTGACTGAGCATGCACTGATCACGTGGCTATCATGCACTGATGACGTGCCTGCGCATGCACTGATGACGTGGCTGATCGGGCACTGATCACATGGCTCATCATGCACTGATCACGTGTTTATCAGGCAATGATCAGTGACTGACAGGCACTGATCATGGGACTGTGCACGCACTGATCACGTGGCTCTCATGCACTGATCACGTGACTGCGCATGCACTGATGACGTGGCTGTTCGGGCACTGATCACGTGTTTATCAGGCAGTGATCAGTGACTGACAGGCGCTGATCAGGGGACTGTGCACGCACTGATCAGGTGGCTGATCAGGAACTGAACACCTGACCGCGCATGCAGTGATCACGTGGCTGGTCGTTCACTGATCACGTGTTTATCATACGGTGATCACGTGACTGAGAGGCGCTGATCACGTGACTGTGCCGTCAGTGATCACGTGGCTGAGCAGGCACTGATATCGTGACTGAGCATGCACTGATCCTGTGCCGGGAGCCGGGGAGGCATTCCACTCTGGACAAAGGTCATGAGGAAGGAGGCTCGGCATACGCAAATGCGGGATCGAGCCTCAGGAGTCCACCCGGATATTCTCGAGCATCTCCCCCCCAAAAAAACCGGAGTCTGCCTACTGTATTGCTTTGTGCTCTCACCTGTGATTTCACTGGGGGCTGTCCCCCACCACCATCTCGCTCTCTCTGTCAAAGAGTTAACTTACAGCTCCAATTCATAAAGTTCCTTGTCATTCTTCCCTTTAACTTCCAGCTGAGTCTCCATCTGGAGCGCGGAACCCACCACGCTTACTAATTATGCCTGGGCTGCTAAGACCCACTCGAGAAGGTGTCTAGGGTGAGGCACCTTTCGCTATTCGAGAGGGCGCCTGCGGCCTACGTAAGTGGTGCAAACTTCTTGTCTTGAAGTTTGATTGGTCTTCCGCGTAAACCAAGCTACTCAGTCTCTTTTCTCCACCGAATTTTCCTACTGAGCTCTCCTCATACTATTATTCTTGACATCTCTGATTAGCATATAAATAGTCGCCTAGGCCATCTCTCCTTCGAATACCCTGGATCAGTTGGGGCTGGTCCCCGGCAGGTGGCGACCGAACAGGGACCTCAGGAGGCAATACTCAAAGAGCTGAGCAGACACGAACCACGCAATCAGCAGGCAATAAGCATGGAGCTCAGCAGTGACGAATCATGCTGCTCAACTGGCAATAATCAAGCACGTGACCAGGCAGGAATCACGCAGCTCAGCTGGCAATTGTCAAGCAGATGAGCCGACAGGAATCACGCAGCTCAGCTGGCAATAGTCATGCAGATGAGCCGGCAGGAATCACGCAGCTCAGCAGGCCCTGATCACGTGACTCTGCAGGCACTGATCACGTGGCTGATCAAGTCCAGATCACGTGACTGAGCATGCACTGATCACGTGGCTATCATGCACTGATGACGTGCCTGCGCATGCACTGATGACGTGGCTGATCGGGCACTGATCACATGGCTCATCATGCACTGATCACGTGTTTATCAGGCAATGATCAGTGACTGACAGGCGCTGATCATGGGACTGTGCACGCACTGATCACGTGGCTCTCATGCACTGATCACGTGACTGCGCATGCACTGATGACGTGGCTGTTCGGGCACTGATCACGTGTTTATCAGGCAGTGATCAGTGACTGACAGGCGCTGATCAGGGGACTGTGCACGCACTGATCAGGTGGCTGATCAGGAACTGAACACCTGACCGCGCATGCAGTGATCACGTGGCTGGTCGTTCACTGATCACGTGTTTATCATACGGTGATCACGTGACTGAGAGGCGCTGATCACGTGACTGTGCCGTCAGTGATCACGTGGCTGAGCAGGCACTGATATCGTGACTGAGCATGCACTGATCCTGTGCCGGGAGCCGGGGAGGCATTCCACTCTGGACAAAGGTCATGAGGAAGGAGGCTCGGCATACGCAAATGCGGGATCGAGCCTCAGGAGTCCACCCGGATATTCTCGAGCATCTCCCCCCCAAAAAAACCGGAGTCTGCCTACTGTATTGCTTTGTGCTCTCACCTGTGATTTCACTGGGGGCTGTCCCCCACCACCATCTCGCTCTCTCTGTCAAAGAGTTAACTTACAGCTCCAATTCATAAAGTTCCTTGTCATTCTTCCCTTTAACTTCCAGCTGAGTCTCCATCTGGAGCGCGGAACCCACCACGCTTACTAATTATGCCTGGGCTGCTAAGACCCACTCGAGAAGGTGTCTAGGGTGAGGCACCTTTCGCTATTCGAGAGGGCGCCTGCGGCCTACGTAAGTGGTGCAAACTTCTTGTCTTGAAGTTTGATTGGTCTTCCGCGTAAACCAAGCTACTCAGTCTCTTTTCTCCACCGAATTTTCCTACTGAGCTCTCCTCATACTATTATTCTTGACATCTCTGATTAGCATATAAATAGTCGCCTAGGCCATCTCTCCTTCGAATACCCTGGATCAGTTGGGGCTGGTCCCCGGCAGGTGGCGACCGAACAGGGACCTCAGGAGGCAATACTCAAAGAGCTGAGCAGACACGAACCACGCAATCAGCAGGCAATAAGCATGGAGCTCAGCAGTGACGAATCATGCTGCTCAACTGGCAATAATCAAGCACGTGACCAGGCAGGAATCACGCAGCTCAGCTGGCAATTGTCAAGCAGATGAGCCGACAGGAATCACGCAGCTCAGCTGGCAATAGTCATGCAGATGAGCCGGCAGGAATCACGCAGCTCAGCAGGCCCTGATCACGTGACTCTGCAGGCACTGATCACGTGGCTGATCAAGTCCAGATCACGTGACTGAGCATGCACTGATCACGTGGCTATCATGCACTGATGACGTGACTGCGCATGCACTGATGACGTGGCTGATCGGGCACTGATCACATGGCTCATCATGCACTGATCACGTGTTTATCAGGCAATGATCAGTGACTGACAGGCACTGATCATGGGACTGTGCACGCACTGATCACGTGGCTCTCATGCACTGATCACGTGACTGCGCATGCACTGATGACGTGGCTGTTCGGGCACTGATCACGTGTTTATCAGGCAGTGATCAGTGACTGACAGGCGCTGATCAGGGGACTGTGCACGCACTGATCAGGTGGCTGATCAGGAACTGAACACCTGACCGCGCATGCAGTGATCACGTGGCTGGTCGTTCACTGATCACGTGTTTATCATACGGTGATCACGTGACTGAGAGGCGCTGATCACGTGACTGTGCCGTCAGTGATCACGTGGCTGAGCAGGCACTGATATCGTGACTGAGCATGCACTGATCCTGTGCCGGGAGCCGGGGAGGCATTCCACTCTGGACAAAGGTCATGAGGAAGGAGGCTCGGCATACGCAAATGCGGGATCGAGCCTCAGGAGTCCACCCGGATATTCTCGAGCATCTCCCCCCCAAAAAAACCGGAGTCTGCCTACTGTATTGCTTTGTGCTCTCACCTGTGATTTCACTGGGGGCTGTCCCCCACCACCATCTCGCTCTCTCTGTCAAAGAGTTAACTTACAGCTCCAATTCATAAAGTTCCTTGTCATTCTTCCCTTTAACTTCCAGCTGAGTCTCCATCTGGAGCGCGGAACCCACCACGCTTACTAATTATGCCTGGGCTGCTAAGACCCACTCGAGAAGGTGTCTAGGGTGAGGCACCTTTCGCTATTCGAGAGGGCGCCTGCGGCCTACGTAAGTGGTGCAAACTTCTTGTCTTGAAGTTTGATTGGTCTTCCGCGTAAACCAAGCTACTCAGTCTCTTTTCTCCACCGAATTTTCCTACTGAGCTCTCCTCATACTATTATTCTTGACATCTCTGATTAGCATATAAATAGTCGCCTAGGCCATCTCTCCTTCGAATACCCTGGATCAGTTGGGGCTGGTCCCCGGCAGGTGGCGACCGAACAGGGACCTCAGGAGGCAATACTCAAAGAGCTGAGCAGACACGAACCACGCAATCAGCAGGCAATAAGCATGGAGCTCAGCAGTGACGAATCATGCTGCTCAACTGGCAATAATCAAGCACGTGACCAGGCAGGAATCACGCAGCTCAGCTGGCAATTGTCAAGCAGATGAGCCGACAGGAATCACGCAGCTCAGCTGGCAATAGTCATGCAGATGAGCCGGCAGGAATCACGCAGCTCAGCAGGCCCTGATCACGTGACTCTGCAGGCACTGATCACGTGGCTGATCAAGTCCAGATCACGTGACTGAGCATGCACTGATCACGTGGCTATCATGCACTGATGACGTGCCTGCGCATGCACTGATGACGTGGCTGATCGGGCACTGATCACATGGCTCATCATGCACTGATCACGTGTTTATCAGGCAATGATCAGTGACTGACAGGCACTGATCATGGGACTGTGCACGCACTGATCACGTGGCTCTCATGCACTGATCACGTGACTGCGCATGCACTGATGACGTGGCTGTTCGGGCACTGATCACGTGTTTATCAGGCAGTGATCAGTGACTGACAGGCGCTGATCAGGGGACTGTGCACGCACTGATCAGGTGGCTGATCAGGAACTGACCACCTGACCGCGCATGCAGTGATCACGTGGCTGGTCGTTCACTGATCACGTGTTTATCATACGGTGATCACGTGACTGAGAGGCGCTGATCACGTGACTGTGCCGTCAGTGATCACGTGGCTGAGCAGGCACTGATATCGTGACTGAGCATGCACTGATCCTGTGCCGGGAGCCGGGGAGGCATTCCACTCTGGACAAAGGTCATGAGGAAGGAGGCTCGGCATACGCAAATGCGGGATCGAGCCTCAGGAGTCCACCCGGATATTCTCGAGCATCTCCCCCCCAAAAAAACCGGAGTCTGCCTACTGTATTGCTTTGTGCTCTCACCTGTGATTTCACTGGGGGCTGTCCCCCACCACCATCTCGCTCTCTCTGTCAAAGAGTTAACTTACAGCTCCAATTCATAAAGTTCCTTGTCATTCTTCCCTTTAACTTCCAGCTGAGTCTCCATCTGGAGCGCGGAACCCACCACGCTTACTAATTATGCCTGGGCTGCTAAGACCCACTCGAGAAGGTGTCTAGGGTGAGGCACCTTTCGCTATTCGAGAGGGCGCCTGCGGCCTACGTAAGTGGTGCAAACTTCTTGTCTTGAAGTTTGATTGGTCTTCCGCGTAAACCAAGCTACTCAGTCTCTTTTCTCCACCGAATTTTCCTACTGAGCTCTCCTCATACTATTATTCTTGACATCTCTGATTAGCATATAAATAGTCGCCTAGGCCATCTCTCCTTCGAATACCCTGGATCAGTTGGGGCTGGTCCCCGGCAGGTGGCGACCGAACAGGGACCTCAGGAGGCAATACTCAAAGAGCTGAGCAGACACGAACCACGCAATCAGCAGGCAATAAGCATGGAGCTCAGCAGTGACGAATCATGCTGCTCAACTGGCAATAATCAAGCACGTGACCAGGCAGGAATCACGCAGCTCAGCTGGCAATTGTCAAGCAGATGAGCCGACAGGAATCACGCAGCTCAGCTGGCAATAGTCATGCAGATGAGCCGGCAGGAATCACGCAGCTCAGCAGGCCCTGATCACGTGACTCTGCAGGCACTGATCACGTGGCTGATCAAGTCCAGATCACGTGACTGAGCATGCACTGATCACGTGGCTATCATGCACTGATGACGTGACTGCGCATGCACTGATGACGTGGCTGATCGGGCACTGATCACATGGCTCATCATGCACTGATCACGTGTTTATCAGGCAATGATCAGTGACTGACAGGCACTGATCATGGGACTGTGCACGCACTGATCACGTGGCTCTCATGCACTGATCACGTGACTGCGCATGCACTGATGACGTGGCTGTTCGGGCACTGATCACGTGTTTATCAGGCAGTGATCAGTGACTGACAGGCGCTGATCAGGGGACTGTGCACGCACTGATCAGGTGGCTGATCAGGAACTGAACACCTGACCGCGCATGCAGTGATCACGTGGCTGGTCGTTCACTGATCACGTGTTTATCATACGGTGATCACGTGACTGAGAGGCGCTGATCACGTGACTGTGCCGTCAGTGATCACGTGGCTGAGCAGGCACTGATATCGTGACTGAGCATGCACTGATCCTGTGCCGGGAGCCGGGGAGGCATTCCACTCTGGACAAAGGTCATGAGGAAGGAGGCTCGGCATACGCAAATGCGGGATCGAGCCTCAGGAGTCCACCCGGATATTCTCGAGCATCTCCCCCCCAAAAAAACCGGAGTCTGCCTACTGTATTGCTTTATGCTCTCACCTGTGATTTCACTGGGGGCTGTCCCCCACCACCATCTCGCTCTCTCTGTCAAAGAGTTAACTTACAGCTCCAATTCATAAAGTTCCTTGTCATTCTTCCCTTTAACTTCCAGCTGAGTCTCCATCTGGAGCGCGGAACCCACCACGCTTACTAATTATGCCTGGGCTGCTAAGACCCACTCGAGAAGGTGTCTAGGGTGAGGCACCTTTCGCTATTCGAGAGGGCGCCTGCGGCCTACGTAAGTGGTGCAAACTTCTTGTCTTGAAGTTTGATTGGTCTTCCGCGTAAACCAAGCTACTCAGTCTCTTTTCTCCACCGAATTTTCCTACTGAGCTCTCCTCATACTATTATTCTTGACATCTCTGATTAGCATATAAATAGTCGCCTAGGCCATCTCTCCTTCGAATACCCTGGATCAGTTGGGGCTGGTCCCCGGCAGGTGGCGACCGAACAGGGACCTCAGGAGGCAATACTCAAAGAGCTGAGCAGACACGAACCACGCAATCAGCAGGCAATAAGCATGGAGCTCAGCAGTGACGAATCATGCTGCTCAACTGGCAATAATCAAGCACGTGACCAGGCAGGAATCACGCAGCTCAGCTGGCAATTGTCAAGCAGATGAGCCGACAGGAATCACGCAGCTCAGCTGGCAATAGTCATGCAGATGAGCCGGCAGGAATCACGCAGCTCAGCAGGCCCTGATCACGTGACTCTGCAGGCACTGATCACGTGGCTGATCAAGTCCAGATCACGTGACTGAGCATGCACTGATCACGTGGCTATCATGCACTGATGACGTGACTGCGCATGCACTGATGACGTGGCTGATCGGGCACTGATCACATGGCTCATCATGCACTGATCACGTGTTTATCAGGCAATGATCAGTGACTGACAGGCACTGATCATGGGACTGTGCACGCACTGATCACGTGGCTCTCATGCACTGATCACGTGACTGCGCATGCACTGATGACGTGGCTGTTCGGGCACTGATCACGTGTTTATCAGGCAGTGATCAGTGACTGACAGGCGCTGATCAGGGGACTGTGCACGCACTGATCAGGTGGCTGATCAGGAACTGAACACCTGACCGCGCATGCAGTGATCACGTGGCTGGTCGTTCACTGATCACGTGTTTATCATACGGTGATCACGTGACTGAGAGGCGCTGATCACGTGACTGTGCCGTCAGTGATCACGTGGCTGAGCAGGCACTGATATCGTGACTGAGCATGCACTGATCCTGTGCCGGGAGCCGGGGAGGCATTCCACTCTGGACAAAGGTCATGAGGAAGGAGGCTCGGCATACGCAAATGCGGGATCGAGCCTCAGGAGTCCACCCGGATATTCTCGAGCATCTCCCCCCCAAAAAAACCGGAGTCTGCCTACTGTATTGCTTTATGCTCTCACCTGTGATTTCACTGGGGGCTGTCCCCCACCACCATCTCGCTCTCTCTGTCAAAGAGTTAACTTACAGCTCCAATTCATAAAGTTCCTTGTCATTCTTCCCTTTAACTTCCAGCTGAGTCTCCATCTGGAGCGCGGAACCCACCACGCTTACTAATTATGCCTGGGCTGCTAAGACCCACTCGAGAAGGTGTCTAGGGTGAGGCACCTTTCGCTATTCGAGAGGGCGCCTGCGGCCTACGTAAGTGGTGCAAACTTCTTGTCTTGAAGTTTGATTGGTCTTCCGCGTAAACCAAGCTACTCAGTCTCTTTTCTCCACCGAATTTTCCTACTGAGCTCTCCTCATACTATTATTCTTGACATCTCTGATTAGCATATAAATAGTCGCCTAGGCCATCTCTCCTTCGAATACCCTGGATCAGTTGGGGCTGGTCCCCGGCAGGTGGCGACCGAACAGGGACCTCAGGAGGCAATACTCAAAGAGCTGAGCAGACACGAACCACGCAATCAGCAGGCAATAAGCATGGAGCTCAGCAGTGACGAATCATGCTGCTCAACTGGCAATAATCAAGCACGTGACCAGGCAGGAATCACGCAGCTCAGCTGGCAATTGTCAAGCAGATGAGCCGACAGGAATCACGCAGCTCAGCTGGCAATAGTCATGCAGATGAGCCGGCAGGAATCACGCAGCTCAGCAGGCCCTGATCACGTGACTCTGCAGGCACTGATCACGTGGCTGATCAAGTCCAGATCACGTGACTGAGCATGCACTGATCACGTGGCTATCATGCACTGATGACGTGCCTGCGCATGCACTGATGACGTGGCTGATCGGGCACTGATCACATGGCTCATCATGCACTGATCACGTGTTTATCAGGCAATGATCAGTGACTGACAGGCACTGATCATGGGACTGTGCACGCACTGATCACGTGGCTCTCATGCACTGATCACGTGACTGCGCATGCACTGATGACGTGGCTGTTCGGGCACTGATCACGTGTTTATCAGGCAGTGATCAGTGACTGACAGGCGCTGATCAGGGGACTGTGCACGCACTGATCAGGTGGCTGATCAGGAACTGAACACCTGACCGCGCATGCAGTGATCACGTGGCTGGTCGTTCACTGATCACGTGTTTATCATACGGTGATCACGTGACTGAGAGGCGCTGATCACGTGACTGTGCCGTCAGTGATCACGTGGCTGAGCAGGCACTGATATCGTGACTGAGCATGCACTGATCCTGTGCCGGGAGCCGGGGAGGCATTCCACTCTGGACAAAGGTCATGAGGAAGGAGGCTCGGCATACGCAAATGCGGGATCGAGCCTCAGGAGTCCACCCGGATATTCTCGAGCATCTCCCCCCCAAAAAAACCGGAGTCTGCCTACTGTATTGCTTTGTGCTCTCACCTGTGATTTCACTGGGGGCTGTCCCCCACCACCATCTCGCTCTCTCTGTCAAAGAGTTAACTTACAGCTCCAATTCATAAAGTTCCTTGTCATTCTTCCCTTTAACTTCCAGCTGAGTCTCCATCTGGAGCGCGGAACCCACCACGCTTACTAATTATGCCTGGGCTGCTAAGACCCACTCGAGAAGGTGTCTAGGGTGAGGCACCTTTCGCTATTCGAGAGGGCGCCTGCGGCCTACGTAAGTGGTGCAAACTTCTTGTCTTGAAGTTTGATTGGTCTTCCGCGTAAACCAAGCTACTCAGTCTCTTTTCTCCACCGAATTTTCCTACTGAGCTCTCCTCATACTATTATTCTTGACATCTCTGATTAGCATATAAATAGTCGCCTAGGCCATCTCTCCTTCGAATACCCTGGATCAGTTGGGGCTGGTCCCCGGCAGGTGGCGACCGAACAGGGACCTCAGGAGGCAATACTCAAAGAGCTGAGCAGACACGAACCACGCAATCAGCAGGCAATAAGCATGGAGCTCAGCAGTGACGAATCATGCTGCTCAACTGGCAATAATCAAGCACGTGACCAGGCAGGAATCACGCAGCTCAGCTGGCAATTGTCAAGCAGATGAGCCGACAGGAATCACGCAGCTCAGCTGGCAATAGTCATGCAGATGAGCCGGCAGGAATCACGCAGCTCAGCAGGCCCTGATCACGTGACTCTGCAGGCACTGATCACGTGGCTGATCAAGTCCAGATCACGTGACTGAGCATGCACTGATCACGTGGCTATCATGCACTGATGACGTGCCTGCGCATGCACTGATGACGTGGCTGATCGGGCACTGATCACATGGCTCATCATGCACTGATCACGTGTTTATCAGGCAATGATCAGTGACTGACAGGCACTGATCATGGGACTGTGCACGCACTGATCACGTGGCTCTCATGCACTGATCACGTGACTGCGCATGCACTGATGACGTGGCTGTTCGGGCACTGATCACGTGTTTATCAGGCAGTGATCAGTGACTGACAGGCGCTGATCAGGGGACTGTGCACGCACTGATCAGGTGGCTGATCAGGAACTGACCACCTGACCGCGCATGCAGTGATCACGTGGCTGGTCGTTCACTGATCACGTGTTTATCATACGGTGATCACGTGACTGAGAGGCGCTGATCACGTGACTGTGCCGTCAGTGATCACGTGGCTGAGCAGGCACTGATATCGTGACTGAGCATGCACTGATCCTGTGCCGGGAGCCGGGGAGGCATTCCACTCTGGACAAAGGTCATGAGGAAGGAGGCTCGGCATACGCAAATGCGGGATCGAGCCTCAGGAGTCCACCCGGATATTCTCGAGCATCTCCCCCCCAAAAAAACCGGAGTCTGCCTACTGTATTGCTTTGTGCTCTCACCTGTGATTTCACTGGGGGCTGTCCCCCACCACCATCTCGCTCTCTCTGTCAAAGAGTTAACTTACAGCTCCAATTCATAAAGTTCCTTGTCATTCTTCCCTTTAACTTCCAGCTGAGTCTCCATCTGGAGCGCGGAACCCACCACGCTTACTAATTATGCCTGGGCTGCTAAGACCCACTCGAGAAGGTGTCTAGGGTGAGGCACCTTTCGCTATTCGAGAGGGCGCCTGCGGCCTACGTAAGTGGTGCAAACTTCTTGTCTTGAAGTTTGATTGGTCTTCCGCGTAAACCAAGCTACTCAGTCTCTTTTCTCCACCGAATTTTCCTACTGAGCTCTCCTCATACTATTATTCTTGACATCTCTGATTAGCATATAAATAGTCGCCTAGGCCATCTCTCCTTCGAATACCCTGGATCAGTTGGGGCTGGTCCCCGGCAGGTGGCGACCGAACAGGGACCTCAGGAGGCAATACTCAAAGAGCTGAGCAGACACGAACCACGCAATCAGCAGGCAATAAGCATGGAGCTCAGCAGTGACGAATCATGCTGCTCAACTGGCAATAATCAAGCACGTGACCAGGCAGGAATCACGCAGCTCAGCTGGCAATAGTCATGCAGATGAGCCGGCAGGAATCACGCAGCTCAGCAGGCCCTGATCACGTGACTCTGCAGGCACTGATCACGTGGCTGATCAAGTCCAGATCACGTGACTGAGCATGCACTGATCACGTGGCTATCATGCACTGATGACGTGACTGCGCATGCACTGATGACGTGGCTGATCGGGCACTGATCACATGGCTCATCATGCACTGATCACGTGTTTATCAGGCAATGATCAGTGACTGACAGGCACTGATCATGGGACTGTGCACGCACTGATCACGTGGCTCTCATGCACTGATCACGTGACTGCGCATGCACTGATGACGTGGCTGTTCGGGCACTGATCACGTGTTTATCAGGCAGTGATCAGTGACTGACAGGCGCTGATCAGGGGACTGTGCACGCACTGATCAGGTGGCTGATCAGGAACTGAACACCTGACCGCGCATGCAGTGATCACGTGGCTGGTCGTTCACTGATCACGTGTTTATCATACGGTGATCACGTGACTGAGAGGCGCTGATCACGTGACTGTGCCGTCAGTGATCACGTGGCTGAGCAGGCACTGATATCGTGACTGAGCATGCACTGATCCTGTGCCGGGAGCCGGGGAGGCATTCCACTCTGGACAAAGGTCATGAGGAAGGAGGCTCGGCATACGCAAATGCGGGATCGAGCCTCAGGAGTCCACCCGGATATTCTCGAGCATCTCCCCCCCAAAAAAACCGGAGTCTGCCTACTGTATTGCTTTGTGCTCTCACCTCTGATTTCACTGGGGGCTGTCCCCCACCACCATCTCGCTCTCTCTGTCAAAGAGTTAACTTACAGCTCCAATTCATAAAGTTCCTTGTCATTCTTCCCTTTAACTTCCAGCTGAGTCTCCATCTGGAGCGCGGAACCCACCACGCTTACTAATTATGCCTGGGCTGCTAAGACCCACTCGAGAAGGTGTCTAGGGTGAGGCACCTTTCGCTATTCGAGAGGGCGCCTGCGGCCTACGTAAGTGGTGCAAACTTCTTGTCTTGAAGTTTGATTGGTCTTCCGCGTAAACCAAGCTACTCAGTCTCTTTTCTCCACCGAATTTTCCTACTGAGCTCTCCTCATACTATTATTCTTGACATCTCTGATTAGCATATAAATAGTCGCCTAGGCCATCTCTCCTTCGAATACCCTGGATCAGTTGGGGCTGGTCCCCGGCAGGTGGCGACCGAACAGGGACCTCAGGAGGCAATACTCAAAGAGCTGAGCAGACACGAACCACGCAATCAGCAGGCAATAAGCATGGAGCTCAGCAGTGACGAATCATGCTGCTCAACTGGCAATAATCAAGCACGTGACCAGGCAGGAATCACGCAGCTCAGCTGGCAATTGTCAAGCAGATGAGCCGACAGGAATCACGCAGCTCAGCTGGCAATAGTCATGCAGATGAGCCGGCAGGAATCACGCAGCTCAGCAGGCCCTGATCACGTGACTCTGCAGGCACTGATCACGTGGCTGATCAAGTCCAGATCACGTGACTGAGCATGCACTGATCACGTGGCTATCATGCACTGATGACGTGACTGCGCATGCACTGATGACGTGGCTGATCGGGCACTGATCACATGGCTCATCATGCACTGATCACGTGTTTATCAGGCAATGATCAGTGACTGACAGGCACTGATCATGGGACTGTGCACGCACTGATCACGTGGCTCTCATGCACTGATCACGTGACTGCGCATGCACTGATGACGTGGCTGTTCGGGCACTGATCACGTGTTTATCAGGCAGTGATCAGTGACTGACAGGCGCTGATCAGGGGACTGTGCACGCACTGATCAGGTGGCTGATCAGGAACTGAACACCTGACCGCGCATGCAGTGATCACGTGGCTGGTCGTTCACTGATCACGTGTTTATCATACGGTGATCACGTGACTGAGAGGCGCTGATCACGTGACTGTGCCGTCAGTGATCACGTGGCTGAGCAGGCACTGATATCGTGACTGAGCATGCACTGATCCTGTGCCGGGAGCCGGGGAGGCATTCCACTCTGGACAAAGGTCATGAGGAAGGAGGCTCGGCATACGCAAATGCGGGATCGAGCCTCAGGAGTCCACCCGGATATTCTCGAGCATCTCCCCCCCAAAAAAACCGGAGTCTGCCTACTGTATTGCTTTGTGCTCTCACCTCTGATTTCACTGGGGGCTGTCCCCCACCACCATCTCGCTCTCTCTGTCAAAGAGTTAACTTACAGCTCCAATTCATAAAGTTCCTTGTCATTCTTCCCTTTAACTTCCAGCTGAGTCTCCATCTGGAGCGCGGAACCCACCACGCTTACTAATTATGCCTGGGCTGCTAAGACCCACTCGAGAAGGTGTCTAGGGTGAGGCACCTTTCGCTATTCGAGAGGGCGCCTGCGGCCTACGTAAGTGGTGCAAACTTCTTGTCTTGAAGTTTGATTGGTCTTCCGCGTAAACCAAGCTACTCAGTCTCTTTTCTCCACCGAATTTTCCTACTGAGCTCTCCTCATACTATTATTCTTGACATCTCTGATTAGCATATAAATAGTCGCCTAGGCCATCTCTCCTTCGAATACCCTGGATCAGTTGGGGCTGGTCCCCGGCAGGTGGCGACCGAACAGGGACCTCAGGAGGCAATACTCAAAGAGCTGAGCAGACACGAACCACGCAATCAGCAGGCAATAAGCATGGAGCTCAGCAGTGACGAATCATGCTGCTCAACTGGCAATAATCAAGCACGTGACCAGGCAGGAATCACGCAGCTCAGCTGGCAATTGTCAAGCAGATGAGCCGACAGGAATCACGCAGCTCAGCTGGCAATAGTCATGCAGATGAGCCGGCAGGAATCACGCAGCTCAGCAGGCCCTGATCACGTGACTCTGCAGGCACTGATCACGTGGCTGATCAAGTCCAGATCACGTGACTGAGCATGCACTGATCACGTGGCTATCATGCACTGATGACGTGACTGCGCATGCACTGATGACGTGGCTGATCGGGCACTGATCACATGGCTCATCATGCACTGATCACGTGTTTATCAGGCAATGATCAGTGACTGACAGGCACTGATCATGGGACTGTGCACGCACTGATCACGTGGCTCTCATGCACTGATCACGTGACTGCGCATGCACTGATGACGTGGCTGTTCGGGCACTGATCACGTGTTTATCAGGCAGTGATCAGTGACTGACAGGCGCTGATCAGGGGACTGTGCACGCACTGATCAGGTGGCTGATCAGGAACTGAACCACCTGACCGCGCATGCAGTGATCACGTGGCTGGTCGTTCACTGATCACGTGTTTATCATACGGTGATCACGTGACTGAGAGGCGCTGATCACGTGACTGTGCCGTCAGTGATCACGTGGCTGAGCAGGCACTGATATCGTGACTGAGCATGCACTGATCCTGTGCCGGGAGCCGGGGAGGCATTCCACTCTGGACAAAGGTCATGAGGAAGGAGGCTCGGCATACGCAAATGCGGGATCGAGCCTCAGGAGTCCACCCGGATATTCTCGAGCATCTCCCCCCCAAAAAAACCGGAGTCTGCCTACTGTATTGCTTTGTGCTCTCACCTCTGATTTCACTGGGGGCTGTCCCCCACCACCATCTCGCTCTCTCTGTCAAAGAGTTAACTTACAGCTCCAATTCATAAAGTTCCTTGTCATTCTTCCCTTTAACTTCCAGCTGAGTCTCCATCTGGAGCGCGGAACCCACCACGCTTACTAATTATGCCTGGGCTGCTAAGACCCACTCGAGAAGGTGTCTAGGGTGAGGCACCTTTCGCTATTCGAGAGGGCGCCTGCGGCCTACGTAAGTGGTGCAAACTTCTTGTCTTGAAGTTTGATTGGTCTTCCGCGTAAACCAAGCTACTCAGTCTCTTTTCTCCACCGAATTTTCCTACTGAGCTCTCCTCATACTATTATTCTTGACATCTCTGATTAGCATATAAATAGTCGCCTAGGCCATCTCTCCTTCGAATACCCTGGATCAGTTGGGGCTGGTCCCCGGCAGGTGGCGACCGAACAGGGACCTCAGGAGGCAATACTCAAAGAGCTGAGCAGACACGAACCACGCAATCAGCAGGCAATAAGCATGGAGCTCAGCAGTGACGAATCATGCTGCTCAACTGGCAATAATCAAGCACGTGACCAGGCAGGAATCACGCAGCTCAGCTGGCAATTGTCAAGCAGATGAGCCGACAGGAATCACGCAGCTCAGCTGGCAATAGTCATGCAGATGAGCCGGCAGGAATCACGCAGCTCAGCAGGCCCTGATCACGTGACTCTGCAGGCACTGATCACGTGGCTGATCAAGTCCAGATCACGTGACTGAGCATGCACTGATCACGTGGCTATCATGCACTGATGACGTGACTGCGCATGCACTGATGACGTGGCTGATCGGGCACTGATCACATGGCTCATCATGCACTGATCACGTGTTTATCAGGCAATGATCAGTGACTGACAGGCACTGATCATGGGACTGTGCACGCACTGATCACGTGGCTCTCATGCACTGATCACGTGACTGCGCATGCACTGATGACGTGGCTGTTCGGGCACTGATCACGTGTTTATCAGGCAGTGATCAGTGACTGACAGGCGCTGATCAGGGGACTGTGCACGCACTGATCAGGTGGCTGATCAGGAACTGACCACCTGACCGCGCATGCAGTGATCACGTGGCTGGTCGTTCACTGATCACGTGTTTATCATACGGTGATCACGTGACTGAGAGGCGCTGATCACGTGACTGTGCCGTCAGTGATCACGTGGCTGAGCAGGCACTGATATCGTGACTGAGCATGCACTGATCCTGTGCCGGGAGCCGGGGAGGCATTCCACTCTGGACAAAGGTCATGAGGAAGGAGGCTCGGCATACGCAAATGCGGGATCGAGCCTCAGGAGTCCACCCGGATATTCTCGAGCATCTCCCCCCCAAAAAAACCGGAGTCTGCCTACTGTATTGCTTTGTGCTCTCACCTGTGATTTCACTGGGGGCTGTCCCCCACCACCATCTCGCTCTCTCTGTCAAAGAGTTAACTTACAGCTCCAATTCATAAAGTTCCTTGTCATTCTTCCCTTTAACTTCCAGCTGAGTCTCCATCTGGAGCGCGGAACCCACCACGCTTACTAATTATGCCTGGGCTGCTAAGACCCACTCGAGAAGGTGTCTAGGGTGAGGCACCTTTCGCTATTCGAGAGGGCGCCTGCGGCCTACGTAAGTGGTGCAAACTTCTTGTCTTGAAGTTTGATTGGTCTTCCGCGTAAACCAAGCTACTCAGTCTCTTTTCTCCACCGAATTTTCCTACTGAGCTCTCCTCATACTATTATTCTTGACATCTCTGATTAGCATATAAATAGTCGCCTAGGCCATCTCTCCTTCGAATACCCTGGATCAGTTGGGGCTGGTCCCCGGCAGGTGGCGACCGAACAGGGACCTCAGGAGGCAATACTCAAAGAGCTGAGCAGACACGAACCACGCAATCAGCAGGCAATAAGCATGGAGCTCAGCAGTGACGAATCATGCTGCTCAACTGGCAATAATCAAGCACGTGACCAGGCAGGAATCACGCAGCTCAGCTGGCAATTGTCAAGCAGATGAGCCGACAGGAATCACGCAGCTCAGCTGGCAATAGTCATGCAGATGAGCCGGCAGGAATCACGCAGCTCAGCAGGCCCTGATCACGTGACTCTGCAGGCACTGATCACGTGGCTGATCAAGTCCAGATCACGTGACTGAGCATGCACTGATCACGTGGCTATCATGCACTGATGACGTGACTGCGCATGCACTGATGACGTGGCTGATCGGGCACTGATCACATGGCTCATCATGCACTGATCACGTGTTTATCAGGCAATGATCAGTGACTGACAGGCGCTGATCATGGGACTGTGCACGCACTGATCACGTGGCTCTCATGCACTGATCACGTGACTGCGCATGCACTGATGACGTGGCTGTTCGGGCACTGATCACGTGTTTATCAGGCAGTGATCAGTGACTGACAGGCGCTGATCAGGGGACTGTGCACGCACTGATCAGGTGGCTGATCAGGAACTGACCACCTGACCGCGCATGCAGTGATCACGTGGCTGGTCGTTCACTGATCACGTGTTTATCATACGGTGATCACGTGACTGAGAGGCGCTGATCACGTGACTGTGCCGTCAGTGATCACGTGGCTGAGCAGGCACTGATATCGTGACTGAGCATGCACTGATCATGTGCCGGGAGCCGGGGAGGCATTCCACTCTGGACAAAGGTCATGAGGAAGGAGGCTCGGCATACGCAAATGCGGGATCGAGCCTCAGGAGTCCACCCGGATATTCTCGAGCATCTCCCCCCCAAAAAAACCGGAGTCTGCCTACTGTATTGCTTTGTGCTCTCACCTCTGATTTCACTGGGGGCTGTCCCCCACCACCATCTCGCTCTCTCTGTCAAAGAGTTAACTTACAGCTCCAATTCATAAAGTTCCTTGTCATTCTTCCCTTTAACTTCCAGCTGAGTCTCCATCTGGAGCGCGGAACCCACCACGCTTACTAATTATGCCTGGGCTGCTAAGACCCACTCGAGAAGGTGTCTAGGGTGAGGCACCTTTCGCTATTCGAGAGGGCGCCTGCGGCCTACGTAAGTGGTGCAAACTTCTTGTCTTGAAGTTTGATTGGTCTTCCGCGTAAACCAAGCTACTCAGTCTCTTTTCTCCACCGAATTTTCCTACTGAGCTCTCCTCATACTATTATTCTTGACATCTCTGATTAGCATATAAATAGTCGCCTAGGCCATCTCTCCTTCGAATACCCTGGATCAGTTGGGGCTGGTCCCCGGCAGGTGGCGACCGAACAGGGACCTCAGGAGGCAATACTCAAAGAGCTGAGCAGACACGAACCACGCAATCAGCAGGCAATAAGCATGGAGCTCAGCAGTGACGAATCATGCTGCTCAACTGGCAATAATCAAGCACGTGACCAGGCAGGAATCACGCAGCTCAGCTGGCAATTGTCAAGCAGATGAGCCGACAGGAATCACGCAGCTCAGCTGGCAATAGTCATGCAGATGAGCCGGCAGGAATCACGCAGCTCAGCAGGCCCTGATCACGTGACTCTGCAGGCACTGATCACGTGGCTGATCAAGTCCAGATCACGTGACTGAGCATGCACTGATCACGTGGCTATCATGCACTGATGACGTGACTGCGCATGCACTGATGACGTGGCTGATCGGGCACTGATCACATGGCTCATCATGCACTGATCACGTGTTTATCAGGCAATGATCAGTGACTGACAGGCGCTGATCATGGGACTGTGCACGCACTGATCACGTGGCTCTCATGCACTGATCACGTGACTGCGCATGCACTGATGACGTGGCTGTTCGGGCACTGATCACGTGTTTATCAGGCAGTGATCAGTGACTGACAGGCGCTGATCAGGGGACTGTGCACGCACTGATCAGGTGGCTGATCAGGAACTGACCACCTGACCGCGCATGCAGTGATCACGTGGCTGGTCGTTCACTGATCACGTGTTTATCATACGGTGATCACGTGACTGAGAGGCGCTGATCACGTGACTGTGCCGTCAGTGATCACGTGGCTGAGCAGGCACTGATATCGTGACTGAGCATGCACTGATCCTGTGCCGGGAGCCGGGGAGGCATTCCACTCTGGACAAAGGTCATGAGGAAGGAGGCTCGGCATACGCAAATGCGGGATCGAGCCTCAGGAGTCCACCCGGATATTCTCGAGCATCTCCCCCCCAAAAAAACCGGAGTCTGCCTACTGTATTGCTTTGTGCTCTCACCTCTGATTTCACTGGGGGCTGTCCCCCACCACCATCTCGCTCTCTCTGTCAAAGAGTTAACTTACAGCTCCAATTCATAAAGTTCCTTGTCATTCTTCCCTTTAACTTCCAGCTGAGTCTCCATCTGGAGCGCGGAACCCACCACGCTTACTAATTATGCCTGGGCTGCTAAGACCCACTCGAGAAGGTGTCTAGGGTGAGGCACCTTTCGCTATTCGAGAGGGCGCCTGCGGCCTACGTAAGTGGTGCAAACTTCTTGTCTTGAAGTTTGATTGGTCTTCCGCGTAAACCAAGCTACTCAGTCTCTTTTCTCCACCGAATTTTCCTACTGAGCTCTCCTCATACTATTATTCTTGACATCTCTGATTAGCATATAAAGAGTCGCCTAGGCCATCTCTCCTTCGAATACCCTGGATCAGTTGGGGCTGGTCCCCGGCAGGTGGCGACCGAACAGGGACCTCAGGAGGCAATACTCAAAGAGCTGAGCAGACACGAACCACGCAATCAGCAGGCAATAAGCATGGAGCTCAGCAGTGACGAATCATGCTGCTCAACTGGCAATAATCAAGCACGTGACCAGGCAGGAATCACGCAGCTCAGCTGGCAATTGTCAAGCAGATGAGCCGACAGGAATCACGCAGCTCAGCTGGCAATTGTCATGCAGATGAGCCGGCAGGAATCACGCAGCTCAGCAGGCCCTGATCACGTGACTCTGCAGGCACTGATCACGTGGCTGATCAAGTCCAGATCACGTGACTGAGCATGCACTGATCACGTGGCTATCATGCACTGATGACGTGACTGCGCATGCACTGATGACGTGGCTGATCGGGCACTGATCACATGGCTCATCATGCACTGATCACGTGTTTATCAGGCAATGATCAGTGACTGACAGGCGCTGATCATGGGACTGTGCACGCACTGATCACGTGGCTCTCATGCACTGATCACGTGACTGCGCATGCACTGATGACGTGGCTGTTCGGGCACTGATCACGTGTTTATCAGGCAGTGATCAGTGACTGACAGGCGCTGATCAGGGGACTGTGCACGCACTGATCAGGTGGCTGATCAGGAACTGACCACCTGACCGCGCATGCAGTGATCACGTGGCTGGTCGTTCACTGATCACGTGTTTATCATACGGTGATCACGTGACTGAGAGGCGCTGATCACGTGACTGTGCCGTCAGTGATCACGTGGCTGAGCAGGCACTGATATCGTGACTGAGCATGCACTGATCATGTGCCGGGAGCCGGGGAGGCATTCCACTCTGGACAAAGGTCATGAGGAAGGAGGCTCGGCATACGCAAATGCGGGATCGAGCCTCAGGAGTCCACCCGGATATTCTCGAGCATCTCCCCCCCAAAAAAACCGGAGTCTGCCTACTGTATTGCTTTGTGCTCTCACCTCTGATTTCACTGGGGGCTGTCCCCCACCACCATCTCGCTCTCTCTGTCAAAGAGTTAACTTACAGCTCCAATTCATAAAGTTCCTTGTCATTCTTCCCTTTAACTTCCAGCTGAGTCTCCATCTGGAGCGCGGAACCCACCACGCTTACTAATTATGCCTGGGCTGCTAAGACCCACTCGAGAAGGTGTCTAGGGTGAGGCACCTTTCGCTATTCGAGAGGGCGCCTGCGGCCTACGTAAGTGGTGCAAACTTCTTGTCTTGAAGTTTGATTGGTCTTCCGCGTAAACCAAGCTACTCAGTCTCTTTTCTCCACCGAATTTTCCTACTGAGCTCTCCTCATACTATTATTCTTGACATCTCTGATTAGCATATAAAGAGTCGCCTAGGCCATCTCTCCTTCGAATACCCTGGATCAGTTGGGGCTGGTCCCCGGCAGGTGGCGACCGAACAGGGACCTCAGGAGGCAATACTCAAAGAGCTGAGCAGACACGAACCACGCAATCAGCAGGCAATAAGCATGGAGCTCAGCAGTGACGAATCATGCTGCTCAACTGGCAATAATCAAGCACGTGACCAGGCAGGAATCACGCAGCTCAGCTGGCAATTGTCAAGCAGATGAGCCGACAGGAATCACGCAGCTCAGCTGGCAATTGTCATGCAGATGAGCCGGCAGGAATCACGCAGCTCAGCAGGCCCTGATCACGTGACTCTGCAGGCACTGATCACGTGGCTGATCAAGTCCAGATCACGTGACTGAGCATGCACTGATCACGTGGCTATCATGCACTGATGACGTGACTGCGCATGCACTGATGACGTGGCTGATCGGGCACTGATCACATGGCTCATCATGCACTGATCACGTGTTTATCAGGCAATGATCAGTGACTGACAGGCGCTGATCATGGGACTGTGCACGCACTGATCACGTGGCTATCATGCACTGATCACGTGACTGCGCATGCACTGATGACGTGGCTGTTCGGGCACTGATCACGTGTTTATCAGGCAGTGATCAGTGACTGACAGGCGCTGATCAGGGGACTGTGCACGCACTGATCAGGTGGCTGATCAGGAACTGACCACCTGACCGCGCATGCAGTGATCACGTGGCTGGTCGTTCACTGATCACGTGTTTATCATACGGTGATCACGTGACTGAGAGGCGCTGATCACGTGACTGTGCCGTCAGTGATCACGTGGCTGAGCAGGCACTGATATCGTGACTGAGCATGCACTGATCATGTGCCGGGAGCCGGGGAGGCATTCCACTCTGGACAAAGGTCATGAGGAAGGAGGCTCGGCATACGCAAATGCGGGATCGAGCCTCAGGAGTCCACCCGGATATTCTCGAGCATCTCCCCCCCAAAAAAACCGGAGTCTGCCTACTGTATTGCTTTGTGCTCTCACCTCTGATTTCACTGGGGGCTGTCCCCCACCACCATCTCGCTCTCTCTGTCAAAGAGTTAACTTACAGCTCCAATTCATAAAGTTCCTTGTCATTCTTCCCTTTAACTTCCAGCTGAGTCTCCATCTGGAGCGCGGAACCCACCACGCTTACTAATTATGCCTGGGCTGCTAAGACCCACTCGAGAAGGTGTCTAGGGTGAGGCACCTTTCGCTATTCGAGAGGGCGCCTGCGGCCTACGTAAGTGGTGCAAACTTCTTGTCTTGAAGTTTGATTGGTCTTCCGCGTAAACCAAGCTACTCAGTCTCTTTTCTCCACCGAATTTTCCTACTGAGCTCTCCTCATACTATTATTCTTGACATCTCTGATTAGCATATAAAGAGTCGCCTAGGCCATCTCTCCTTCGAATACCCTGGATCAGTTGGGGCTGGTCCCCGGCAGGTGGCGACCGAACAGGGACCTCAGGAGGCAATACTCAAAGAGCTGAGCAGACACGAACCACGCAATCAGCAGGCAATAAGCATGGAGCTCAGCAGTGACGAATCATGCTGCTCAACTGGCAATAATCAAGCACGTGACCAGGCAGGAATCACGCAGCTCAGCTGGCAATTGTCAAGCAGATGAGCCGACAGGAATCACGCAGCTCAGCTGGCAATTGTCATGCAGATGAGCCGGCAGGAATCACGCAGCTCAGCAGGCCCTGATCACGTGACTCTGCAGGCACTGATCACGTGGCTGATCAAGTCCAGATCACGTGACTGAGCATGCACTGATCACGTGGCTATCATGCACTGATGACGTGACTGCGCATGCACTGATGACGTGGCTGATCGGGCACTGATGACATGGCTCATCATGCACTGATCACGTGTTATCAGGCAGTGATCAGTGACTGACAGGCGCTGATCAGGGGACTGTGCACGCACTGATCAGGTGGCTGATCAGGAACTGACCACCTGACCGCGCATGCAGTGATCACGTGGCTGGTCGTTCACTGATCACGTTGTTTATCATACGGTGATCACGTGACTGAGAGGCGCTGATCACGTGACTGTGCCGTCAGTGATCACGTGGCTGAGCAGCACTGATATCGTGACTGAGCATGCACTGATCATGTGCCGGGAGCCGGGGAGGCATTCCACTCTGGACAAAGGTCATGAGGAAGGAGGCTCGGCATACGCAAATGCGGGATCGAGCCTCAGGAGTCCACCCGGATATTCTCGAGCATCTCCCCCCCAAAAAAACCGGAGTCTGCCTACTGTATTGCTTTGTGCTCTCACCTCTGATTTCACTGGGGGCTGTCCCCCACCACCATCTCGCTCTCTCTGTCAAAGAGTTAACTTACAGCTCCAATTCATAAAGTTCCTTGTCATTCTTCCCTTTAACTTCCAGCTGAGTCTCCATCTGGAGCGCGGAACCCACCACGCTTACTAATTATGCCTGGGCTGCTAAGACCCACTCGAGAAGGTGTCTAGGGTGAGGCACCTTTCGCTATTCGAGAGGGCGCCTGCGGCCTACGTAAGTGGTGCAAACTTCTTGTCTTGAAGTTTGATTGGTCTTCCGCGTAAACCAAGCTACTCAGTCTCTTTTCTCCACCGAATTTTCCTACTGAGCTCTCCTCATACTATTATTCTTGACATCTCTGATTAGCATATAAAGAGTCGCCTAGGCCATCTCTCCTTCGAATACCCTGGATCAGTTGGGGCTGGTCCCCGGCAGGTGGCGACCGAACAGGGACCTCAGGAGGCAATACTCAAAGAGCTGAGCAGACACGAACCACGCAATCAGCAGGCAATAAGCATGGAGCTCAGCAGTGACGAATCATGCTGCTCAACTGGCAATAATCAAGCACGTGACCAGGCAGGAATCACGCAGCTCAGCTGGCAATTGTCAAGCAGATGAGCCGACAGGAATCACGCAGCTCAGCTGGCAATTGTCATGCAGATGAGCCGGCAGGAATCACGCAGCTCAGCAGGCCCTGATCACGTGACTCTGCAGGCACTGATCACGTGGCTGATCAAGTCCAGATCACGTGACTGAGCATGCACTGATCACGTGGCTATCATGCACTGATGACGTGACTGCGCATGCACTGATGACGTGGCTGATCGGGCACTGATCACATGGCTCATCATGCACTGATCACGTGTTTATCAGGCAATGATCAGTGACTGACAGGCGCTGATCATGGGACTGTGCACGCACTGATCACGTGGCTATCATGCACTGATCACGTGACTGCGCATGCACTGATGACGTGGCTGTTCGGGCACTGATCACGTGTTTATCAGGCAGTGATCAGTGACTGACAGGCGCTGATCAGGGGACTGTGCACGCACTGATCAGGTGGCTGATCAGGAACTGACCACCTGACCGCGCATGCAGTGATCACGTGGCTGGTCGTTCACTGATCACGTGTTTATCATACGGTGATCACGTGACTGAGAGGCGCTGATCACGTGACTGTGCCGTCAGTGATCACGTGGCTGAGCAGGCACTGATATCGTGACTGAGCATGCACTGATCATGTGCCGGGAGCCGGGGAGGCATTCCACTCTGGACAAAGGTCATGAGGAAGGAGGCTCGGCATACGCAAATGCGGGATCGAGCCTCAGGAGTCCACCCGGATATTCTCGAGCATCTCCCCCCCAAAAAAACCGGAGTCTGCCTACTGTATTGCTTTGTGCTCTCACCTCTGATTTCACTGGGGGCTGTCCCCCACCACCATCTCGCTCTCTCTGTCAAAGAGTTAACTTACAGCTCCAATTCATAAAGTTCCTTGTCATTCTTCCCTTTACCTTCCAGCTGAGTCTCCATCTGGAGCGCGGAACCCACCACGCTTACTAATTATGCCTGGGCTGCTAAGACCCACTCGAGAAGGTGTCTAGGGTGAGGCACCTTTCGCTATTCGAGAGGGCGCCTGCGGCCTACGTAAGTGGTGCAAACTTCTTGTCTTGAAGTTTGATTGGTCTTCCGCGTAAACCAAGCTACTCAGTCTCTTTTCTCCACCGAATTTTCCTACTGAGCTCTCCTCATACTATTATTCTTGACATCTCTGATTAGCATATAAAGAGTCGCCTAGGCCATCTCTCCTTCGAATACCCTGGATCAGTTGGGGCTGGTCCCCGGCAGGTGGCGACCGAACAGGGACCTCAGGAGGCAATACTCAAAGAGCTGAGCAGACACGAACCACGCAATCAGCAGGCAATAAGCATGGAGCTCAGCAGTGACGAATCATGCTGCTCAACTGGCAATAATCAAGCACGTGACCAGGCAGGAATCACGCAGCTCAGCTGGCAATTGTCAAGCAGATGAGCCGACAGGAATCACGCAGCTCAGATGGCAATTGTCATGCAGATGAGCCGGCAGGAATCACGCAGCTCAGCAGGCCCTGATCACGTGACTCTGCAGGCACTGATCACGTGGCTGATCAAGTCCAGATCACGTGACTGAGCATGCACTGATCACGTGGCTATCATGCACTGATGACGTGACTGCGCATGCACTGATGACGTGGCTGATCGGGCACTGATCACATGGCTCATCATGCACTGATCACGTGTTTATCAGGCAATGATCAGTGACTGACAGGCGCTGATCATGGGACTGTGCACGCACTGATCACGTGGCTATCATGCACTGATCACGTGACTGCGCATGCACTGATGACGTGGCTGTTCGGGCACTGATCACGTGTTTATCAGGCAGTGATCAGTGACTGACAGGCGCTGATCAGGGGACTGTGCACGCACTGATCAGGTGGCTGATCAGGAACTGACCACCTGACCGCGCATGCAGTGATCACGTGGCTGGTCGTTCACTGATCACGTGTTTATCATACGGTGATCACGTGACTGAGAGGCGCTGATCACGTGACTGTGCCGTCAGTGATCACGTGGCTGAGCAGGCACTGATATCGTGACTGAGCATGCACTGATCATGTGCCGGGAGCCGGGGAGGCATTCCACTCTGGACAAAGGTCATGAGGAAGGAGGCTCGGCATACGCAAATGCGGGATCGAGCCTCAGGAGTCCACCCGGATATTCTCGAGCATCTCCCCCCCAAAAAAACCGGAGTCTGCCTACTGTATTGCTTTGTGCTCTCACCTCTGATTTCACTGGGGGCTGTCCCCCACCACCATCTCGCTCTCTCTGTCAAAGAGTTAACTTACAGCTCCAATTCATAAAGTTCCTTGTCATTCTTCCCTTTACCTTCCAGCTGAGTCTCCATCTGGAGCGCGGAACCCACCACGCTTACTAATTATGCCTGGGCTGCTAAGACCCACTCGAGAAGGTGTCTAGGGTGAGGCACCTTTCGCTATTCGAGAGGGCGCCTGCGGCCTACGTAAGTGGTGCAAACTTCTTGTCTTGAAGTTTGATTGGTCTTCCGCGTAAACCAAGCTACTCAGTCTCTTTTCTCCACCGAATTTTCCTACTGAGCTCTCCTCATACTATTATTCTTGACATCTCTGATTAGCATATAAAGAGTCGCCTAGGCCATCTCTCCTTCGAATACCCTGGATCAGTTGGGGCTGGTCCCCGGCAGGTGGCGACCGAACAGGGACCTCAGGAGGCAATACTCAAAGAGCTGAGCAGACACGAACCACGCAATCAGCAGGCAATAAGCATGGAGCTCAGCAGTGACGAATCATGCTGCTCAACTGGCAATAATCAAGCACGTGACCAGGCAGGAATCACGCAGCTCAGCTGGCAATTGTCAAGCAGATGAGCCGACAGGAATCACGCAGCTCAGATGGCAATTGTCATGCAGATGAGCCGGCAGGAATCACGCAGCTCAGCAGGCCCTGATCACGTGACTCTGCAGGCACTGATCACGTGGCTGATCAAGTCCAGATCACGTGACTGAGCATGCACTGATCACGTGGCTATCATGCACTGATGACGTGACTGCGCATGCACTGATGACGTGGCTGATCGGGCACTGATCACATGGCTCATCATGCACTGATCACGTGTTTATCAGGCAATGATCAGTGACTGACAGGCGCTGATCATGGGACTGTGCACGCACTGATCACGTGGCTATCATGCACTGATCACGTGACTGCGCATGCACTGATGACGTGGCTGTTCGGGCACTGATCACGTGTTTATCAGGCAGTGATCAGTGACTGACAGGCGCTGATCAGGGGACTGTGCACGCACTGATCAGGTGGCTGATCAGGAACTGACCACCTGACCGCGCATGCAGTGATCACGTGGCTGGTCGTTCACTGATCACGTGTTTATCATACGGTGATCACGTGACTGAGAGGCGCTGATCACGTGACTGTGCCGTCAGTGATCACGTGGCTGAGCAGGCACTGATATCGTGACTGAGCATGCACTGATCATGTGCCGGGAGCCGGGGAGGCATTCCACTCTGGACAAAGGTCATGAGGAAGGAGGCTCGGCATACGCAAATGCGGGATCGAGCCTCAGGAGTCCACCCGGATATTCTCGAGCATCTCCCCCCCAAAAAAACCGGAGTCTGCCTACTGTATTGCTTTGTGCTCTCACCTCTGATTTCACTGGGGGCTGTCCCCCACCACCATCTCGCTCTCTCTGTCAAAGAGTTAACTTACAGCTCCAATTCATAAAGTTCCTTGTCATTCTTCCCTTTACCTTCCAGCTGAGTCTCCATCTGGAGCGCGGAACCCACCACGCTTACTAATTATGCCTGGGCTGCTAAGACCCACTCGAGAAGGTGTCTAGGGTGAGGCACCTTTCGCTATTCGAGAGGGCGCCTGCGGCCTACGTAAGTGGTGCAAACTTCTTGTCTTGAAGTTTGATTGGTCTTCCGCGTAAACCAAGCTACTCAGTCTCTTTTCTCCACCGAATTTTCCTACTGAGCTCTCCTCATACTATTATTCTTGACATCTCTGATTAGCATATAAAGAGTCGCCTAGGCCATCTCTCCTTCGAATACCCTGGATCAGTTGGGGCTGGTCCCCGGCAGGTGGCGACCGAACAGGGACCTCAGGAGGCAATACTCAAAGAGCTGAGCAGACACGAACCACGCAATCAGCAGGCAATAAGCATGGAGCTCAGCAGTGACGAATCATGCTGCTCAACTGGCAATAATCAAGCACGTGACCAGGCAGGAATCACGCAGCTCAGCTGGCAATTGTCAAGCAGATGAGCCGACAGGAATCACGCAGCTCAGATGGCAATTGTCATGCAGATGAGCCGGCAGGAATCACGCAGCTCAGCAGGCCCTGATCACGTGACTCTGCAGGCACTGATCACGTGGCTGATCAAGTCCAGATCACGTGACTGAGCATGCACTGATCACGTGGCTATCATGCACTGATGACGTGACTGCGCATGCACTGATGACGTGGCTGATCGGGCACTGATCACATGGCTCATCATGCACTGATCACGTGTTTATCAGGCAATGATCAGTGACTGACAGGCGCTGATCATGGGACTGTGCACGCACTGATCACGTGGCTATCATGCACTGATCACGTGACTGCGCATGCACTGATGACGTGGCTGTTCGGGCACTGATCACGTGTTTATCAGGCAGTGATCAGTGACTGACAGGCGCTGATCAGGGGACTGTGCACGCACTGATCAGGTGGCTGATCAGGAACTGACCACCTGACCGCGCATGCAGTGATCACGTGGCTGGTCGTTCACTGATCACGTGTTTATCATACGGTGATCACGTGACTGAGAGGCGCTGATCACGTGACTGTGCCGTCAGTGATCACGTGGCTGAGCAGGCACTGATATCGTGACTGAGCATGCACTGATCATGTGCCGGGAGCCGGGGAGGCATTCCACTCTGGACAAAGGTCATGAGGAAGGAGGCTCGGCATACGCAAATGCGGGATCGAGCCTCAGGAGTCCACCCGGATATTCTCGAGCATCTCCCCCCCAAAAAAACCGGAGTCTGCCTACTGTATTGCTTTGTGCTCTCACCTCTGATTTCACTGGGGGCTGTCCCCCACCACCATCTCGCTCTCTCTGTCAAAGAGTTAACTTACAGCTCCAATTCATAAAGTTCCTTGTCATTCTTCCCTTTACCTTCCAGCTGAGTCTCCATCTGGAGCGCGGAACCCACCACGCTTACTAATTATGCCTGGGCTGCTAAGACCCACTCGAGAAGGTGTCTAGGGTGAGGCACCTTTCGCTATTCGAGAGGGCGCCTGCGGCCTACGTAAGTGGTGCAAACTTCTTGTCTTGAAGTTTGATTGGTCTTCCGCGTAAACCAAGCTACTCAGTCTCTTTTCTCCACCGAATTTTCCTACTGAGCTCTCCTCATACTATTATTCTTGACATCTCTGATTAGCATATAAAGAGTCGCCTAGGCCATCTCTCCTTCGAATACCCTGGATCAGTTGGGGCTGGTCCCCGGCAGGTGGCGACCGAACAGGGACCTCAGGAGGCAATACTCAAAGAGCTGAGCAGACACGAACCACGCAATCAGCAGGCAATAAGCATGGAGCTCAGCAGTGACGAATCATGCTGCTCAACTGGCAATAATCAAGCACGTGACCAGGCAGGAATCACGCAGCTCAGCTGGCAATTGTCAAGCAGATGAGCCGACAGGAATCACGCAGCTCAGATGGCAATTGTCATGCAGATGAGCCGGCAGGAATCACGCAGCTCAGCAGGCCCTGATCACGTGACTCTGCAGGCACTGATCACGTGGCTGATCAAGTCCAGATCACGTGACTGAGCATGCACTGATCACGTGGCTATCATGCACTGATGACGTGACTGCGCATGCACTGATGACGTGGCTGATCGGGCACTGATCACATGGCTCATCATGCACTGATCACGTGTTTATCAGGCAATGATCAGTGACTGACAGGCGCTGATCATGGGACTGTGCACGCACTGATCACGTGGCTATCATGCACTGATCACGTGACTGCGCATGCACTGATGACGTGGCTGTTCGGGCACTGATCACGTGTTTATCAGGCAGTGATCAGTGACTGACAGGCGCTGATCAGGGGACTGTGCACGCACTGATCAGGTGGCTGATCAGGAACTGACCACCTGACCGCGCATGCAGTGATCACGTGGCTGGTCGTTCACTGATCACGTGTTTATCATACGGTGATCACGTGACTGAGAGGCGCTGATCACGTGACTGTGCCGTCAGTGATCACGTGGCTGAGCAGGCACTGATATCGTGACTGAGCATGCACTGATCATGTGCCGGGAGCCGGGGAGGCATTCCACTCTGGACAAAGGTCATGAGGAAGGAGGCTCGGCATACGCAAATGCGGGATCGAGCCTCAGGAGTCCACCCGGATATTCTCGAGCATCTCCCCCCCAAAAAAACCGGAGTCTGCCTACTGTATTGCTTTGTGCTCTCACCTCTGATTTCACTGGGGGCTGTCCCCCACCACCATCTCGCTCTCTCTGTCAAAGAGTTAACTTACAGCTCCAATTCATAAAGTTCCTTGTCATTCTTCCCTTTACCTTCCAGCTGAGTCTCCATCTGGAGCGCGGAACCCACCACGCTTACTAATTATGCCTGGGCTGCTAAGACCCACTCGAGAAGGTGTCTAGGGTGAGGCACCTTTCGCTATTCGAGAGGGCGCCTGCGGCCTACGTAAGTGGTGCAAACTTCTTGTCTTGAAGTTTGATTGGTCTTCCGCGTAAACCAAGCTACTCAGTCTCTTTTCTCCACCGAATTTTCCTACTGAGCTCTCCTCATACTATTATTCTTGACATCTCTGATTAGCATATAAAGAGTCGCCTAGGCCATCTCTCCTTCGAATACCCTGGATCAGTTGGGGCTGGTCCCCGGCAGGTGGCGACCGAACAGGGACCTCAGGAGGCAATACTCAAAGAGCTGAGCAGACACGAACCACGCAATCAGCAGGCAATAAGCATGGAGCTCAGCAGTGACGAATCATGCTGCTCAACTGGCAATAATCAAGCACGTGACCAGGCAGGAATCACGCAGCTCAGCTGGCAATTGTCAAGCAGATGAGCCGACAGGAATCACGCAGCTCAGATGGCAATTGTCATGCAGATGAGCCGGCAGGAATCACGCAGCTCAGCAGGCCCTGATCACGTGACTCTGCAGGCACTGATCACGTGGCTGATCAAGTCCAGATCACGTGACTGAGCATGCACTGATCCCGTGGCTATCATGCACTGATGACGTGACTGCGCATGCACTGATGACGTGGCTGATCGGGCACTGATCACATGGCTCATCATGCACTGATCACGTGTTTATCAGGCAATGATCAGTGACTGACAGGCGCTGATCAGGGGACTGTGCACGCACTGATCAGGTGGCTGATCAGGAACTGACCACCTGACCGCGCATGCAGTGATCACGTGGCTGGTCGTTCACTGATCACGTGTTTATCATACGGTGATCACGTGACTGAGAGGCGCTGATCACGTGACTGTGCCGTCAGTGATCACGTGGCTGAGCAGGCACTGATATCGTGACTGAGCATGCACTGATCATGTGCCGGGAGCCGGGGAGGCATTCCACTCTGGACAAAGGTCATGAGGAAGGAGGCTCGGCATACGCAAATGCGGGATCGAGCCTCAGGAGTCCACCCGGATATTCTCGAGCATCTCCCCCCCAAAAAAACCGGAGTCTGCCTACTGTATTGCTTTGTGCTCTCACCTCTGATTTCACTGGGGGCTGTCCCCCACCACCATCTCGCTCTCTCTGTCAAAGAGTTAACTTACAGCTCCAATTCATAAAGTTCCTTGTCATTCTTCCCTTTACCTTCCAGCTGAGTCTCCATCTGGAGCGCGGAACCCACCACGCTTACTAATTATGCCTGGGCTGCTAAGACCCACTCGAGAAGGTGTCTAGGGTGAGGCACCTTTCGCTATTCGAGAGGGCGCCTGCGGCCTACGTAAGTGGTGCAAACTTCTTGTCTTGAAGTTTGATTGGTCTTCCGCGTAAACCAAGCTACTCAGTCTCTTTTCTCCACCGAATTTTCCTACTGAGCTCTCCTCATACTATTATTCTTGACATCTCTGATTAGCATATAAAGAGTCGCCTAGGCCATCTCTCCTTCGAATACCCTGGATCAGTTGGGGCTGGTCCCCGGCAGGTGGCGACCGAACAGGGACCTCAGGAGGCAATACTCAAAGAGCTGAGCAGACACGAACCACGCAATCAGCAGGCAATAAGCATGGAGCTCAGCAGTGACGAATCATGCTGCTCAACTGGCAATAATCAAGCACGTGACCAGGCAGGAATCACGCAGCTCAGCTGGCAATTGTCAAGCAGATGAGCCGACAGGAATCACGCAGCTCAGATGGCAATTGTCATGCAGATGAGCCGGCAGGAATCACGCAGCTCAGCAGGCCCTGATCACGTGACTCTGCAGGCACTGATCACGTGGCTGATCAAGTCCAGATCACGTGACTGAGCATGCACTGATCACGTGGCTATCATGCACTGATGACGTGACTGCGCATGCACTGATGACGTGGCTGATCGGGCACTGATCACATGGCTCATCATGCACTGATCACGTGTTTATCAGGCAATGATCAGTGACTGACAGGCGCTGATCATGGGACTGTGCACGCACTGATCACGTGGCTATCATGCACTGATCACGTGACTGCGCATGCACTGATGACGTGGCTGTTCGGGCACTGATCACGTGTTTATCAGGCAGTGATCAGTGACTGACAGGCGCTGATCAGGGGACTGTGCACGCACTGATCAGGTGGCTGATCAGGAACTGACCACCTGACCGCGCATGCAGTGATCACGTGGCTGGTCGTTCACTGATCACGTGTTTATCATACGGTGATCACGTGACTGAGAGGCGCTGATCACGTGACTGTGCCGTCAGTGATCACGTGGCTGAGCAGGCACTGATATCGTGACTGAGCATGCACTGATCATGTGCCGGGAGCCGGGGAGGCATTCCACTCTGGACAAAGGTCATGAGGAAGGAGGCTCGGCATACGCAAATGCGGGATCGAGCCTCAGGAGTCCACCCGGATATTCTCGAGCATCTCCCCCCCAAAAAAACCGGAGTCTGCCTACTGTATTGCTTTGTGCTCTCACCTCTGATTTCACTGGGGGCTGTCCCCCACCACCATCTCGCTCTCTCTGTCAAAGAGTTAACTTACAGCTCCAATTCATAAAGTTCCTTGTCATTCTTCCCTTTACCTTCCAGCTGAGTCTCCATCTGGAGCGCGGAACCCACCACGCTTACTAATTATGCCTGGGCTGCTAAGACCCACTCGAGAAGGTGTCTAGGGTGAGGCACCTTTCGCTATTCGAGAGGGCGCCTGCGGCCTACGTAAGTGGTGCAAACTTCTTGTCTTGAAGTTTGATTGGTCTTCCGCGTAAACCAAGCTACTCAGTCTCTTTTCTCCACCGAATTTTCCTACTGAGCTCTCCTCATACTATTATTCTTGACATCTCTGATTAGCATATAAAGAGTCGCCTAGGCCATCTCTCCTTCGAATACCCTGGATCAGTTGGGGCTGGTCCCCGGCAGGTGGCGACCGAACAGGGACCTCAGGAGGCAATACTCAAAGAGCTGAGCAGACACGAACCACGCAATCAGCAGGCAATAAGCATGGAGCTCAGCAGTGACGAATCATGCTGCCTCAACTGGCAATAATCAAGCACGTGACCAAGGACAGGAATCACGCAGCTCAGCTTGCAATTGGTTCAAGCAGATGGAGCGCGACAGGAATTCCACCGCAGCTCAGGATGGCCCAATGTAGTCCATGCAGATGAGCCGGCAGGAAT